>NC_086445.1:114456196-114756196 GCF_028390025.1 Pseudophryne corroboree | reverse complement strand
CCCATGAGGTGGCTGCCCAGCGTGCTTTTTGTTTTTTGGGTGTCGCCAGTAGATTTGACCTAAAGCTTTTATTTCTGTTCAGTTTTATTATCACTTTTCCATTGTGAGATGGATTTAAGGTTTTCCTTCTGTTTTCAATTTTCTATTCCAAGGCTGCCCAGCGTTCACCAATGGGAGGTTCAACCAGGACCCCAACCTACTAGTATGTGTTCTGGGATCCAGTGTTACCACTCTATGAAGTTTTCTTCCAAATCCATCCAGCAGAAGGCCCAGTACAGGCTCTCTGGGTCAAAGTCCTGGCCATCGCATTCGGACTTGAGGTCCGACCGACCCCAACCCCCTAGTATGTGTTCTGGGATCCAATGTTACCACTCTGTGGAGTTTTCTTCCAAAACCATCCAGTGCAAGCCCCAGGACAGGCTCTCTGGGTCAAAGTCCATCTCAGCGCATTCTGCCATGAGGTCCGACCAACCCCAACCCCCTAGTATGTCTTCTGGGATCCAATTTTACCACTCTCTGATGTTTTCTTCCAAAATCTATCCAGTAAAAGGGCCCAGAACCGGCTCCCTGGGCCAAATTTCTGCCTGGCGCATTCTGCTGTGAGGTCTGACTGGGCCCCTCGGCCCCCAAAACCTGGCTAGGATCCAACTGGGCCACCTTTCATTGGTTTGCATACCTGGACAGACAAATAGATCAATTCATTTTATTAAACACACCAGACAAAATAATATGGACTGTGGAGAGCCAAATTAGTATACGTTCAATGACGTGGGACTTGAACATGCATGTAGATGGTGACAGTATTGAATGATCATTGTGAATGTCTGAGGTGTTGATACAATGTGAATTTGTTGAGATATTGTTTCTTTTTCAGGTGGAACCATGGGTCGTACACATGACATGACTGAGTGGCAAAAGGGAGCCATTGTTTTTGGCCAAGAGCATAGCCATAGCCTGAAGGCGGCGTTTGTTTGTGTGCCCTCAAAGACAGTGAGCAGTATCCATCTACAGTTGAAGAATCTCAGCGGCGGAACAGTGGGCAAAAGTTGATCATGACTAATCGGGAACACTGGCATTTAGGGTGTCTAGCAACCACCAAGTGGTTCCAAACGCATAAGGAACTGCTCCAACAGTAGAATGCTGGGCCCAACCAAACAGTGTCAGAACAAACACTTTGGCGCAAACTGCATGGGTTACGAATTTTCAGTCATATACTGTAGCTCAGTTGCGTTCCAGGTTAACAACCATCCAAAATAAATAGCATCTGACATGGGCCAAACGGCATAGTAATTAGACCATTGAACAGTGCATATGCATCACATGGTCTGATGAATCCAGAGTTTGCTTATATTCCAATGATAGCCGCTCCAGAGTCATGAGGAGGGCTGGGGAAGTGTTCCAACCAGACTGTATCCAACATGATGTGCATAAAGGAGGTGGAAGTATCATGTTTTGGGGGTTTAATTTGAGTGCTGGCGCTGGACCCTTGGTCGAGGTGTCCAATCGTATGAAAGCGATGGACTACGTGACATTGTTGGATCATACAGTTTTGCCATTTGTCCAGTTTCTGAAAAACAAAGACCATCTTGTGGATTTACTGTTTCAGGATGATGACTGTACTGTCCATTGCACTAGGATTGTGCAGGATTGGTTTGCAGAGCACCAGACTGACGTGCCACATCTCACGTGGCCCTCCAATTCGCCAGATCTCAATGTAATTGAGAAAATGTTGGACATGTTGGAATGGACTGTGAAGAAGAAACACAAACACCCTCTGAATTTGGTTGTATTGAAGGACCACTAGGTCATGGAATGGACACAATGCAATATGAATGTGATCCAGAGTCATATAGATAAAAAATCCAAGCCGTCATTAAAGCAGTTGGTGATGTAATGCAATAGTAACATCTAATGTGAGCATTCCATTAGTATTTTGTCTGGAGTGTTTATAAGACTACTGTAGCTGAAGTACCCGGCATTGCCCTGTTTACATTTTCCAGTTATTAAGTTTTCAATGAGTTGGATGTAATTGTCAACATATTAAAAATAATTAGTAGAGGGGCGTGGCTTGGCCGGCATCAGGGAAAGCTGGGAGTACGTGGAGCTCCAGCTTGGAAGTCCCTATTAAAGTGCCTGGGCTCACGCTTTTACATGCCAACGGGCTGTACTGGGCCTACTGATCGACCTGGTGCTGGGGGGGCGAGTGCTGCGGAGTCGAGGGGGCCCTGTGAAGCCCCCTGCGGATTGCGGCCTACCCCTGGTGCTGAGGCCGGGACCTCGATTTTGACTGCGAGCCGCCGGAGGAAACACCTTACCGGATCCGACCCGCCCAGCCCCGCTCAGCGGATTTACTCCCCCGCTCTGGAAGCACGCTCCACCGCTAGACGCTCTGCCAGGCTCACGGAGACTCCAGCTGGGGACTGCGGACCGCCGAGGACGCCCGAGGTAAGGGCCGCGGCGGGCGGTGGCGGCGGCCATCTTGCGGTTGGCGCCGCTAAACACTCGGCCGTAGCGGCTGCAGAAGGGGCTTTCCTGTGGGGCTGAAAATACAGGACCCAACTCCCAATACCCCCACTGACCGGGCCCCTGCAATCCGGGGACAGAGAGAGAGACAGTGGGCTGCTGCAACTTTAGAGTCCAGCCGGCGGCCATCTTGGGACTGGCACCATCACTGCAACCCATAGCAGAGACAACACATAGGGATTCTCAGGCTCCTGTCACCCCTGTTTTAGCCAGCTCATTGCTCACACTCCACACGCATGCTCCCTGTCCCCTCGGGTCCCTGTGATGAATCACCTGAAACGTGGAGGGCATATTTGTAGTCACCAGTGCCATTTCTGCGCCCGGCCTCACTGTGTCACTTAGCTGCCATCGCTTTGCCGTAGAGGACCCGGAACTATCTCTCAACCTATGGCCCAGTGGCCGGTCTATTTCTTTTTTGCAAGTTTACTCCTACACTGATGGCCGGCTAGCCACCTAGACTCTGGGGTGGCGTGCCGGTACCGACCCCGACGGGGGGATGCTCTAATCACACAACGTTACTTCTGATGTTCTACTGACGTACCCAAGGTGCCCCATGGTGAGAGGAAAGAAAGGATCGCAAGGGAGAGGAAGGAAGTCACATACACCCACCTCGACGCGTGCAATGGATACCCCGACTTCGGTAGACATGCAGCAATTTTTTCTCCCCCAGGGCTCAGCCCCAACGGTGGATGCCTCCCTACCCTCGACCCCACGTTTCTCGCCTGTCTCGGACTCGGCTTCCCAGGTGGGATCACAGACGGCAGCTCCACACGCCACGACGGACCCGGGAAGTCTCGCCCAGATTCTGACCCTGCTGCAGGCCCTGCCAACTAAGCAGGACTTTGAGCACTTGGAAGGGAGAGTCCGGGAAACGGTACGCTCAGAGATAGCTGCGGTTCAGGTAGAAATAACGCACATCGGCTCCCGCCTGTCTACGCTGGAGGGCTTCTCCTCTGACACAGCAGCGGCACATAACGCCCTCAGGGCCACCGTTATCAAACAGGCGTCCTGCCTTCAACAGCTCCAAGACCGTGTAGAAGATTTGGATAACCGCGGAAGGAGAAATAACCTGAGGGTCAGGGGAGTTTCGGAGGATATTGCCCCTGCCTGCCTCACTGACTTCCTCACGACGGTCTTCAATGAAATTTTGGGCCGTGATCCTGCTTCCATAATTGAATTCGACAGGGCCCACCGAGCTTTGAGACCCAGGGGCGCACCGTCTGACCGCCCTCGCGACATTATCGGTCGTCTTCATTACTACACGGAAAAAGAGGAGATCCTTCGCAAAACCCGCCGCATGGATGTGATAGAGACTGCCTCTCATAAACTCCAGATTTTCCAGGACCTATCGTGGACGACCCTTCAGAAACGCAGAGCCTTACACCCGCTCACAGCAGAACTTCGGAAACTGGGCATTAAATATAGGTGGAGCTTCCCTTTTGGCCTTCAGACCTCGCACAATGGGACTCTATATACCTTTAAAGACCCCTCCGACTTGCCCCTTTTCTGCCAAGCGCTGGGAATACCACAGGTCTCTCTTCCAGAATGGCAGGAGCCCCTGATCGACGACGCCCCACCTGAACTCACCCACCCTGACAACGACTGGCACCTTGTCCACCGCAACCCGAGACCCCCTAGGGAGCTGCGTTCCTCCACGCAAACGGCGAAGAGATGAAGATCGCTGCCTGGTTCAGGACTTTTACTGGAACAATTTCGGGGCGTCCTTCCTTAGCTTAAAATAATTATTGCTGACTCAGGAGATCTCCATGCCGTGCGGCACACTCTCCCAGCTGGGAGGTGGTCGGGGCATGGAAATCGTACTCGACCTAACGAATGTTCACCAGACCAGTACGGGTCGGAGATACCTGTTCCTGGTTAACGTCCATCTATTTTCAGTGGTTGTTTTTCTTAGTTGTGTGATCAAACTGTTCATATATATTATTGATTATGATGTTATATTCCCTGTTGGGGTTGGGGCTGGCACTGACCCCCCAGTTCGCCCCTGCACCGCCCGAGTATTCTTGGCCTCCAACGCGAATAGCGCGTCCGAGCTCCCAGGAGGCGGTAGAGTTGCCATTTATTCAGTTTATTTTTTCAGCTGATATCTGCATATGTTAGGTCTATCGACCTACCTTCTTTATGTTCTCTTTGCTTCTGTTTCTGTTTCTTTTTCCCCCTCTCCTCCCCCCCTCCCCCTACTGTATATCTCTATGCTGTGCGAGATGTCGTGTCTTCTGGGTCGGACTAAGCATTCCATATATGTTTCCAGTCGATGGCGGTAGACACTAAACTGACACATATAAAACTGGTTTCCCTTAACGTGAAGGGCCTCAATGTTCCGGAGAAACGCTCGAGGCTGCTTAGAGACCTCTTCGCATTCAGAGCTGATGTGGCGTTTTTACAGGAAACCCACTTCAAAGTGGGAGTGGCCCCGGGTCTCAAAGACCGTAACTACCCACATTCTTTCTACAACAACAATAGTAAGGGTAAATCTCTGGGAGTAGCTATTTTGCTATCTAAACGTTTGCCTTTCCGAGATATAACGTCCGAATCCTTGGGGGAGGGCAGGATACTCCTAGTGAAATGTACACTGTTTGATCAGCAGTATACATTTATTAACCTATACGTTCCCAACCAATCACAACCCAGTTTCTTGGCGAAGGCTCTTAATCGCGTAGCTCCCCTGATAGTGGGTATTCCAGTTATTGGAGGCGATCTTAATTGGACCCTCCAACCAGAGGTGGACATCTCTGGGGCGCCGGCTAGGCCCTCCCTAGCATCGCACCGTGGGGTGCGGCGATCTCTCCACGACCACCAGCTGATCGACACTTGGCGGCTTCAACACCCCGGGGACAGGGACTATACGTTCTACTCCAGACCCCATGACGTTTACTCCAGACTAGACTATTTCCTCCTACCTCACAGATTCCTACATTTAGTTAGGGAAACAGCTATTGGACTAATCACTTGGTCGGACCATGCTCCTGTCCACCTGACCCTGGAGACATCCCATCCATACTCCAAGCAATGTACCTGGCGGTTGAATGAACAACTTCTAATGGATACGAGGTTCCAGCCCCAGCTGCTTGAGACTTTAGAGAACTATTTTCTAGATAATGAGACGCCAGATGTCTCCCGGGTCACGGTGTGGGAGGCCCACAAGTGTGTTCTACGAGGAAAGCTCATACAGCTAGGCTCCATGCTGAAAAAAGAGAGACTCGGGGAAAAGACTACCTTACTCCAGCGACTTAAGGACTTAGAGACATCACACAAAACGAACCCCTCCCCATCGGTACTGATCGCCCTGACTGAGACGAGATCTGCTCTCAACAAATTGTTGTTCACAGACATTAAGAGGGACTACAGGCTCTGTAGAAACGGCTTCTACCAATAGGGCAACAGACCGGGGAAGCTATTGGCTAGGGCGCTCCACGCGCAGAGGGCCACGCTATTTATACAGTCGGTACAGGATGCAGCGGGGACCCGCCGCACCCTTACAAAGGACATCGCCGAAACCTTCCACGCGTACTACTCCAAATTATATAATCTTCGGACACTAGGAACCCCGACATCCCTCTCGACAACTCGAGACCTGGTGGAGGGATACCTTAGCGACGCAGGACTCCCTAAAATATCAGCAGATGAGAGTGCCTGGCTAGACTCCCCTTTTTCCCTCCCGGAACTGGAACAGCCCTTAAGGAAGCTCCTTCCGGAAAGAGCCCAGGCCCAGATGGCTATACAGTTTCTTATTACAAGCTCTTTAAGAGCGCTCTCCTGCCCAAAATGCTACTGGCATTCAATGAGATCTCTGACGACCGGGGTTTCTCCCCTCAATCATTAGAGGCATTCATTACGGTTATACCAAAGGATGGGAAAGACCCGGCTCAATGCGCTAGCTACCGACCCATATCCCTCCTCAACACAGACGTCAAGCTGTTTGCTAAACTTATAGCAAACAGATTGAAGCTGCTACTCCCCAATATTGTGCATACGGATCAGGTGGGTTTCATACCCGGAAGAGAGGCGCGCGATAACACCACCAAAATCATTGATTTGATACACTTGGCCTCGAGCAAACGTGAACCGATGGTGGTGCTTTCTACCGATGCCGAGAAGGCTTTTGACAGAGTAGATTGGATGTTCATGGAGGGGGTCCTGCGTCACCTGGGGTTGGGACCGATCAGTTTAGGGCGCATTTTAGCACTTTATAACTCCCCCTCTGCAAGGATTAAAATTAATGGAGACCTGTCCCGCCCGGTTCCGATAAGGAATGGCACTAGACAAGGATGTCCCCTCTCGCCACTAATTTTTGTCCTCTGCATGGAGGCCTTGGCGGGAGCCATTAGATTAAATCCGAACATCTCGGGACTCACGGCTGGGGGTAGAGAATTCAAACTCGCACTGTTCGCAGATGACTTGTTAGCTATCCTGTCCAACCCGGTGGTGTCTGTCCCCAACCTGATGACCGAGCTTGACAGGTACGGTGCCATGTCAAACTTCAAGATTAACCTCTCCAAGTCAGTGGCAGTGAATGTGTCACTGGCCTCCCAAGCTCTTGATAACCTTAAACAATCCTTTCCCTTCCACTGGCATCCCTCTAGCTTCAAATACTTGGGGGTCACACTCCATAAAGACTTATCACGGCTTTTTGACGAAAATTTCAAAAAACTACTGACCTCACTACGTTCTGAGTTCCGGGACTGGAGCAACAAAAGACTGTCCTGGCTGGGGAGGCTTAGTGTCATCAAGATGAATGTTCTGCCGAGGGTCCTTTATCTCCTCCAGGCGCTCCCGATATCCATTCCCAAAGCATGGTTCAGAGACTTACATAATTCGGTGAGGGACTTCGTCTGGGGGGATAAACGTCCACGTTTTCGACACGACATCCTTTTTCGCCCTAAACACAAGGGGGGTCTTCAGCTACCGCACTTTACTCTGTACTATGAGGCCATTATTCTCCATCGAATTATGGAATGGTCGCGCCCACATGACATAAAACAGTGGGTTCATATCGAGGGAACGATGATGCCTGCCCCCATTGCATACTACCCCTGGCGCTCAAAGCTGCCACGCGTGGATCATCCTACTATTGGCCCCACACTTACACGCTGGGGCAGACTTAGGGTACTACCACACATATCATCTAAATACTCCCCTATGACCCCACTGTTCAACAATCCAGATTTCCCACCGGCTGCCTCAGGCCTGGGATTCGACTCATGGAAAAGGGCGGGGGTGACACGTGTCGGCGGGTTGGTGGAGCGTGGAGAGATGGTCCCTTTCCCCTTTCTACAATCCAAGTGGAACCTATCGCCTTCAGAGATCTGGAAATATCTCCAATTAAAACATTTTGCCATGGGGAGCGCTATGCGCCCGAGCCTGAGTCGACCATTAACAGCTTTTGAGAGCCTTTGCCTGGAGCCTTCTCGCCCACCACACTTCCTCTCAAGGTGCTATAGGATACTGATCGAGAATAAATTCCCAGACCTACCCAAATATGCCAGAGACTGGGGCCATGACGTGCAGATAGACTTGTCGGAGGAGGATTGGGAAAGGAGCTTTCAGGCCACCTTTGCCAGCTCCTCTAGTTATTCGGTTCTTGAGACGCATTTTAAAGTCCTGTCTCGCTGGTATAGGTGTCCCCAAACATTAGCTAAAATGTTTCCCAATGTAACAGATACGTGTTGGAGATGCAACAACCATCTGGGCTCCCCGATGCATATTTGGTGGAGCTGCCCCAAGCTTCGTCCCTTTTGGGAAAAGGTTATAGCAATTTCAAAATTGTTAGTGGATCCAGGGGTTTCTTCGGAGCCTACTTTCTGGCTCCTCAACTGTACTTCGTGGCCCCTGTCAACATATAAAAAATCTCTATTAAAGTTTCTTAATAGCGCAGCTAAAGCGGTCATTCCGGTTCACTGGCGATCAACTAACCCTCCTACCATGGGGGAGTGGGTCGCCAGAGTAGATTGGTATATGACTATGGAGGAATTGCGGGTGACACCGGAGACGAACCAAAGGTTTACGGCCACTTGGTCCCCTTGGCTCGAATTTAAGGTCTCACAAGCTTACTCGACATTGCTGTAGCAACCTGGACCATTTACTTTGATCCCCTACCCCCCCCCCCCCCCCCCCCTGCTGTCCTCTTGGAAACGACTGAAGCTAGAAACGTACACCTCAGACTTCCGACCAGACTAGACACGGAAGACTCGCTGTGTCCTCCCCTCCCCCCTTCCTCCCTCTTCTCAGACTCTCTAACCCCTCCCTTTTTCTTTTTTCCTTTTTCTCTTCTTCCTTTTCACTCTGTACTCTTCTGAAACGTCTTCTGGAACTGTTTTAAAAATTGGAAATGCTTTATTGAAGCAGCTAGCATCTAGAACGGCCTGAAGCATCTCTGAATTTCAGATAAGGCCCTAGCCGGGGAGACCCCCATCAGCAGGCCATGTTAAGTTCATAAACAGTCATTGTTTGTAAAAATAATTAGTAGCTTAGTTGCTCTTCCAACACACCCATCAGGTGGCTGCCCAGTGTCGCTTTTGCTTTTTGGGTATCGCCAGTAGCCCTGATCCCCTGCTTTTCTTTCCATTCAGCTTTATAATCACTTTTCCATTGCGAGATGGGTTGAAAGTTTTCTTTGAGTTATCAATGTTTTTATTCCAAGGCTGCCCAGTGTATACAAATGAGAGGTCTGACCGGGACCCCAACCCCCGAATATACGAATATACCTTATGGGATCCAGTGTTACCACTCTGTGAAGTTTTCTTCCAAATCCATCCAGTGAAAGGCCCAGAACAGGTTCCGCGGGACAAAGTTCTGTCGAGCGCATTCCGCCGCAAGGTTCTACCGAGACCCTAACATCTAAAACCTGGCCTGGATCCAACTAGTCCATTTCATCGGTACAGGGGTTTTTTCAAATGCATAACCAGACAGACAGACTAATTAATTTTATTTATAAGAATATATGCTTAGATAACCAATTTATTTAAAAAAATAAACTGAAACATCTGTTAACATTGGTCTCACTTGGCCATCGACCATCGATGATTCAATATCATCGATGGTCTATGACTGATGTTGAATACACATGGTTTCCCACCATCAATGATAAACAAACAACTACATTTGTTTTCTTTAAGGTACATGGCATGGAGATTAGCTCCTCCATCAACATTCCTGCCAAGGAGATCTGGACGGATTCACCCACACAGAGAAGAAATGGCTGCTGAGTGGAGACAGTACAAAAGGTTGCTGCCCAGGTGGGGTTGTGGAAGCCAGTCAGGCTGCTGTGCGAAGACAGTCCAGGAGTGATTGTACTAGCTAAAGAGCCCAGTGAGTAAGAAGGCTAGTGGGAGCCAGATGCATAGAGGACCATTAAACTCTGTGACTGTGCATATGAAACTGTGGGAACCAGGCTAAGAATCCATACCTGCGAGAGACAGGATTCAACAGACTTTGCTTGCAGACTACCTGTCCATTATATAAATGGGCCAATAAGTGAGATAGGGCAAGGCGATTTTTGTTTTTTATTCAGTGCTAAATGTTGTAAAAGCTCCTAACTAAATATCTACAGTAATATATTATAAATAGGTATATATATATATATATATATATATATAAACCCGGATGAAGTAATTAGATATAGGAGCAATAAAATCCTATGACAAGATCAGTGGGTCATAATTACTCTATCTTTCCACTAGACTCCCTCAAGATATAGAATTGTAGAGGCTGATACAGTATATCCGGGATGTTCCTAAAAAATACCCTCTCTCACCAAAGGTCACTCAAGCTAAAAGCCCAATAGCTGATAAGTAAATAATTGCCATTTTTTATTTTTCATAAACAATACATAATTAAAAAAAAATGTTTACAGTATAAAGAAGGTTACAATGTATCCACAATCACTATACAGTCAAGGTGATGGTATATTCCTAGCATAGGCATTTCTATAATGAGTGCAGTGTGTGCGGTGCACATGGGCCCCCGAGTCTAGGGGGGCCCACACCACACCCATATACTATACCTACCCCTCAGGAGTCCTGCGACAGTGGCCCTGCTGTGGGGCGCAAATTACTCGGAAAATGGCCACCTCATTATGCCAGAGTCTACTGCTGCCGGAGTGGAGGGGGCCCGCGACAGAGACTGCACGCGGGTCCCCTCCTCTCTTAAAACGCCCCCGATTCCTGCCATCACCCTTACGGGTGTGAGCTCAATTGGCAGGACCCTCCCACTTATAGTATGGACACAGCATCGGAAAACGTACACGTTTCTTCCAAAAAAGGAAGTGGCTCCCAAAACACGTAACTAGATTTCATTGCACTTGGAGAACATATGTTTGGAGGGCAATTTCATCCCTGTTCAAAATAACCCCTTGACTCCAGTCCAGTTTTGGGGATCCACTTATCCACTGTATGTGAATTCCCATTTTTGTTTACTTTATTGGTACTTATGTGGTTATTTTTCTTTTCCTATAAGGGCCAATGTGTTGTTGTTGTTTTTTGTTGTTGTTTTTTTTTTTTGGAGGGGGGCGGGGTTGTGATCCATGGCATTTTTTTTAATCTTTATCCTTGGGGATAATGTGTTTTGTTTATTTTCTCTGTGGAAGCCAAAGTGTGTGTTTGTTTTCCTGTGGGAGTCAATATGTTGGTTTGTTTTCCTGTTGGGGCCATTGTGTGTGTGTTTTTTCCTGTAAAGGACAATGTTTTGTTTTGTTTTACCCTCGGTAGTGGTCAGTGTGTTTTTTGTACTCCTGTGGTGGGCATTGTGGTTTTATTTTCCTGTGATGAATAATGTGTGTTGTTTTTTTCCTGCGTATGTGTTTGTACAGAGTCACAGTACAGCTTCAGATGCACACATGTTGAAGTGTATTAGGAAGGCATTGGGTATCCTGGGCAGTTACAGTGGGTTGGCTAATAAGATGCTGATGTAAAGGAATATGGATGTGTTGCTGAAGGTAGTTGCTTACAGGGGGCTTGATTCAGAGTTGTATGCAATGCTGAGATCAACAATTATCGCCTGACTATGCAAGCATGACCGTCGCACTGCGCACATGCCGAGGTACCTTAGTGATGCCACTCACAGTGAGGATTTGCAGTATTTGCAAAGTGATTGACATTCAGTGCCTGTTTGCGGGAGGTAACCGGGAGGTAACAGAGGCGTATCTCAACCATTTTCAGGGTGTCAGCCAACAATCAAGAAAATATGATGCCACCCTAGATCCCATGCCCATTGTGTGTAACCCTAGATTACTCAGGGACTCGATTATTGATGGATGCATATTTGTACGCAGCTGCTTTGATCTGCAATACTACCGGTCAGTGTCTCAATATATTTCCACGTGGCTACAGAATTAGCATATTTTCACACATTGGGCCTGATTCAGATGTGGTTGTTAAATACTTATCTCGCCCCTTTCGGGATCATCACCAATGGGATGTCGGCGTCGGAATTGTGACCGCCGGCATCCCGTCTGCCGGTCATGCATACTGATCCCCTACAGGCAACATAATAACAGTGACAGCATAACAATCCCCAGTCACCTAACAAGATAATCTGTACATAGTTTCATCAAAACACCTTAAAGTAATGGCTAGATATACCATGAATCCAGTGGTGCCAAGAAGGGGGGGTACTTATTACCCGGGCCCAGGTCTGATGGAGGGGCCCAGGCAACATCTCATGCACTTTAGTAAATATACCCCTAAGTTCCCAAACAGTTATGCAACACTTCCACAACACTCTATTACACGCCATACTTGCCTACTTTTCTGCTGCTCCCTCCGGGAGGGAGCAGCCAAGTCACATAGGAGGGGGGCATGGAGTAGGCGGTATGGGGGCGTGGTGACACAATTGCGTCATCGTAGCCCAGCCCACCACTTTTCAATGCCCCATTACCGGCATTGTGAAGTGGGGGGCGGGGCTACTATGACGCGATTTAGCGTGAATCTCGTTATCGCCCCGCCCGCTTATCCTCTGTGATGGGAAGTGCAAGGAGCGGGAGCGGGTGCCGGTGCGTGTGGGGGTGCGGCGGGGGTGCAGCGGGATGCGGGAGACTTGCCCACTTTCCCGGGGAGGGGGGGAGCCTCCTGGCCTTTCTGGGAGAGTAGGCAAGTATGCTACACGCCCATAAATGGCCGTTCGTCATGAGTCTGAATAACCACCTCCTAGTCGCTGCACGGGAATTCCCAGCACATTACCAGTACTTTTTTATGCCACGTGGTCCACATGCCCAATTGCAACTGTGCCTCTGTGTAACACATGCGACGTAGGGGTTTTTAGTGATATTTGTGCACATGCAGGAGCAAAACATTGCTCACCTCCATTAACATTGGCATTGCATGTGCCTCACATTCAGGCACATGAGGTGGAAGGTATCTGTTGGAGGGTAACCCCTTGTTTCGTTGCAATAGACATCTCACACTGCAAGAGTTAATACTGACTGCCATCCTACATTTCTATGTACTGTGAATGGAATGATTCTCCAGAGTGTTACTAATCAGCAAACCTTTGTCAAATTGAAAAGATTCACAAATTACGATTATGTTTTCTCCTGTCCCCTCTGCACATCATACTATTCTATACCTGCATAGACTGCAGTGGAATAGATTCATAGCAGAGCAGAGTAGACAGGCAAAGGAGTACACAAATATATTATTAAAGTGATCATAACCATATTAATTTCAGCAAGAAAATGTATAAATGTATGTGTATTACCCTCCATTTGATGGTCCTGGGATAAAAGTCACACACTCTTTCTGCTTAATATTCAATGATTCCCATGAGTCAGGAACATCAACCTGTGAGTGAAACAGCAATAATAAGAAATGAAACAACACTAAAGTGACCAGTGAGGAAACATCACAAAAGAAATCAGTGAGGATCAGAAATCACAAGAGTGATCAGCGAGGAGACATAATAACAGTGGTCAGAGTGGAGGGTACAACACAACAATAGTCAGTGAGTAGGAGACAGAACAAGAGGGGTCAGTGAGAAAACAGCACAAGAGTTGTCAGAGAGGAGGAGACAATTCAACAGTGATCAGTGAGCAGGAGAAAGGACAGAAATGGTCAGTGAGGAGGAGATATCACAAGAGTTGTCAGTGAGGATACAACAATGCAAGGGTTGTCATTGAGAAGGAGACATGACAAGAGTGTTCAATGAGGAGACATCACAAGTGGCTAATGAAGAAGAGGTAGAACAAAAGTGGTCAGAATGGAGTAGACAACACAACAGTGGTCAGTGATAAGAAGACAGCACAAGTGTTGCCAGAGAGGAGACAGCACAAGACTGGCCAGTGAGGACGAGACAGCCCAAGAGTAGTCGGTGAGGTGGAGACTTCATAAGAGAAATCAGTGAGGATCAGAAATCACAAGAGTGATCACTGAGAAAACATCACAAGAGTGGCCAGAGTGGAGGGAACAATATAACAGTGGTCAATGAGTACTAGACACAAAAGGAGTGGTCAGTGAGAAGAAGACAGCACAAGAGTTGTCAGTGAGGAGCAGACAATGCAAGAGTTGTCAGTAAGAAAGAGTATTCACAAGAGTGGTCATTGAGGAGACAGCAGAAGTGTTGTCAGTGAGGATGAGACATCACAATAATGTTAAGTGAAGAGGAGACAGAACAAAAATGGTCAATGAGGAGGAGGAGGAGACATCACAAGACTGGTCAGTGAGGAGATATCATAAGAGTGGTCAGAGAGGAGGAGACAGAACAAGAATGATCAATGAAAAGAAGACAGCACAACAGTTTTCAGGAATGAGGAGACATCACAGGAGTGGTCAGTGAGTAAGAGGCAGAAAAACAAGTGTTCAGAATGAAAGAGACATCACAAGAGTGGTCAGTGAGGAAACAGCAAAAGTGTGGTCAGTGTGAAGAAGATAGCACAAGAGTTGTCAGAGAGGAGGAGACAGCACAAGTGAAGTCAGTGAGGATCAGAAATCACAAAAGTGCTGAGTGAGGAGACCACAACAGTGGTCAGAGTGGAGGATACAACACAACAGTGGTCAGTGAGTAGGAGACAAAACAAGAGTGGTTAGTGAGAAGACAGCACAAGAGTTGTCAGAGAGGAGGAAACAATTCAACAGTGAGCAAGAGACAGGACAGAAATGGTCAGTGAGGAGGAGACATCACAAGAGTAATCAGTGAGAAGAAAACAACACAATATTTTTCAGTAAAGAGACATCACAAGAGTTGTCAGTGAGGAGGCCACAATGCAAGAATTGTTTGTGAGGAGACATGACAAGAGTGGTCAATGAGATGACAACAGAAGCGTTATCAGTGAGAAACATCACAAGAGTGGTCAGTGAGGAGACATAACAAGTGTGATCAGTGAGAAGGATACATCACAAGAATGGTCTGAGTGGAGGATACAACTTAACAGTGGTCAGTGAACAGGAGACAGCAGTGGACAAAAATGGCCATTAAGGAGGAGACATCACAGGAGCAGTTAGTGAGGAAAAGGTAGAACAAAAGTGGTCACAGTGGAGGAGCTGACACAACAGTGCTTAATCTAGTGAAAAGTAGACAATACAAGATTTGTCAAAAATGAGGAGACATAAGAGTATTCAGTGATAAGAATACATCATAAAAGTGGTCAATCAAGTGGAGATATCACAAGAGAGTTCAGTGAGAAAAAAACCAGCACAACAGTGGTCGGTGCGGAGACATCACAAAATTGGTCAGACTTAAGAAGAAAACACAACAGTGGTGCAACCCTTATTTAGGGTTAATATAGCTTGTTGAGGGGGAGTCTCTGTAACAGTTTAAAATGTATTTATGTATAGTTAATATATATGCGAGCATTACTGAGGTAAACATATTAACTAGAATAGAATTTATCCATTAAAACCTTGGTGGCAGTGAACTTGTATAATGTGAAAAAATACATGCCAGGTGTACAGTGGCTTAACTGTCATTTTTTTACACAAAGCCTGTAAACTGACAGTCAATAGATGATTGGTTAATTCAGTATCTCTCTCTACTTTATCTCTCTCCAATCTTTGATACAGTAATGGCCTGAAACCTGTCAGAAACACTGTGTGCTGTGGTCAGTGCTAGACACACCGCACACCATTGCTAAACTGTCTCGTGCCACAGAGAGAAGACAGCCCGATCTAGTAGTTAGGGACTATAAAAAGGCAGAGCCAGACAGATTGAGGCAGGTTTTAAGAGGTAGTGGATTGTTGGGGGAAGATACCTGTCTGACAGAGCCTCAGAGGAGGCGCTGATCACCCAGGTGGGTCTGGATCTGATGACTGGAGTCTCACAGAGGAGCCACAATTGAAACTGAGCTGGAAAGTAGTGGCCACTCAGAGGAGTGGGTGGACACTAAGAGGCTGGATCAGGAGGCAAGCCCACATTGACATCAGCTCAGTTGGAAAAGAAGGGGGTGCGTCAGAGGAGGGGTTTACCTCAGATCACCTCCCCTTTTCCCTCAGTCTATGCAGAGGAACCAATCAATCAGTCAAATCAGACACCACATCATTACTGAGGTAATCAGTACACTACCACCTGCCCATATCTGCAACAACAACGAATCAGCCTATAGCATCTCAAAATGTGCGCAATCTGGTCCCTGGGACCATACAAAATGAACAATGGAGCAGTAAACCCTCTAACACATATGCAGAAAATATATCCATAAACATATTTCTTAAAGAGAGGCATTCAAGAGTAGTTTCCAAAGTAATAAAACTGTTTTCAAAAAGCAAAGCCCTTACAGATTATATGATGGTTTAATTCCTAGTAAGTGCTGACTTACTGCAGAGAGTGGATGTTCAAAATTATACAGAGTAACAGAGCCAGAAAATAAAGAAACTTCTAGTGGTGCCAGACTCTACTCCTTCATTACAGTTAACTACTGCAAAGTAATTGACAGGATACAGCCCCAATGTATATTCAGGATATTGATGTACTCTGCCAGTGTGTGCCTTAGGGGCCTATGTATTAATAATTGTGGCACTGCGCATCGCGATGGATATTTTTATTCGCTATGCAGCAGAAATTAGTAGTGCAATGATTAGTAGAACAATGATTACTCCCTCGCTACTTACATATAAGCTGTATTATGTTTTGAGAATTGTGGTGCTCTTTGTTACCAGTACTCTATTTTTGTTATTTATTTACTGTAATGCTAACTTTTGTCTCCCTGTACTGTCCTTTGTACGGCGCTGCTAAACACTTGTGGCGCCCTATAAATAAATATTAATAATAATAATAGAGTGCACCACTGATTGCATCAGTACTGATACATAAAGTATATTAAGTATCCATTGTCGCAAAAATGCAGTCATATGTTTAATCTCCCTCTGGATAGACATTCAGATGTAATTATAAATGTGGCTATATGTTTGCTGACTATGCATGAACTAATTGTAATTTTTTTTAGTAACCTACATCGTATTTCCCATACTAACAGTATAATGGAAAATGCGATGTGGCCAAATTTACTTAAAGTAAAATGTAAAAAAACACAGCAGTGAGCCCTGGCAAAATCACAGGGCAGCACTGCGATCTGCAGCCGTTGCCCAGTTTTCTCTGCCCCCTGGCAGAGAAAGCTGTGCAGGGACAGGGCTCCAGTGATCAGCTCTGTGTGTCCGATGGACACACAATCTGGGTTCCAGTATGAATGGTCGACAATGTTAAGGTCGACAGTCATTAGGTCGACCACTATTTGTCGACATTGGCATGGTCGACACGTGAAAATGGTCTACACATGAAAATGGCCGACACATGAAAAGGTCAACCTAGATTTTGGAACTGTTTTTGGTGTCATTTTTTCCATAACATGACCAGGAACCCCAATTAGTGTACCGCGTCCCCTTGCATGGCGAGCGAACTGCGGGCAAGGTGCCTTGGTGCGCTCGGCGCAGGTTACTATTCCCAATCGTAGTCCACGTGGATGGTAAAGTATGAAAAAGTTAAAAATCTATTTAAAAAAAAAAGCCACGTCAACCTTTTCATGTGTCGACCTTTTATGTGTCTACCATTTTCATGTGTCGACAATTTGTCCATGTCAACCATGTCAATGTCGACCAATGGCGGGTGACCTGAGTGTCGACCTTAACATTGTCGACCATCTGAACGGATACCGACAAGCTGATCACTGCTTAAAAAAAAGCTGAGAACCCCCCAAAACCGTTGATCGGTGCGCCTGTGCAGTAAAGTGACGCTGCAAAGCAGCAGCTCACTTTACAGCAGCGGGGGTCACAGAAGTGCACAAGATCTGGTGCCCAGCAGTCCTGCAGGAGCAGCGTGGACTGGGTCCCTGGACTGGAGAGTATGTTTACCAGCGATGGGGGGGGGGGGATAATTCAGACCTAATTACTGCGGTATGTTTTCCTACCTTGATCTCCTTAGCACTAGTGAATAAATATATTGCATTTCAGTATTACATTGCTTGTTCTACAGAAACGTGATAGTACAGTAGCTATAGCTACTTTTTTTTACAGACACTCTGAACCTTCACTTAGCGGAATCGGAAGTGGTCTCATGCACAAAACTCCCCACAGCCACTGAAACTATGGTAGCGTCTAGTTTCCCTTCGTGGAGAGGACCTTTCCCATACGCCCCTGGGTCCATGTCACAAATTATTTGGAATAGTAACCTGTGGTGAGCGAAGCGAGACACCGAGCCCGAAGCGTAGCGAGCAAAGCGTGGCGAGGGTCCGACGGTGCATAGAAAAAGCAAAATAACCTCAAACGAATGGAGAACGGAGAAAACATTTCGTTGCTGTAAGGGTGGAAGTTATCTACTGCCCTCTCGTGCTGTCACTTCCTGGTCCTGATCACAAAGGGAACATAGACACAACCCTAAAACTATAGCTTACTGCGATCCACATAATAGGCATAAGCAGGACTAGCCAGACATGATTACTGTCACAAGACAATCACACCAGAGATATATCAAAGACTCAAGGCAAACCACTACTGGTTCATACAAACACAGCTGGTGGGACTTTCCACAGACCTTACACCTGTACATTCTGCCATGGGTCCTGTATGTCAATTATACTAAGGAAACGATCTGGTGACTGATATAAGCAGGATGTCCTGCAGCCTTTATTCATTATCATGCTCAGTAAGATCTATCCATCATGTAAGTAAATATTGTATCCATTACACATGAGGCTGAAGTTAGCATCTTATTTGGCCAGCTTCTAATTCATACTCCAGTTTCTTAATTACTTCCTACAGTGTTTGTGCTCCATCTTCTTATTCTGAACATATCATTAGACATGTAAGATCACTAAGATAACATTGTATAAACCAAAATTTGTGTCCATTACAAAAACTGTAATTGTATGTTGCCTCAACCAACAAGGTTTTGTGCAAGAAATAGGGCGGTAAATCATGCACGTGTACTAATTTTATTGATTTGAATAAATAGCCTTGGCCAACATATTTGACACTTGGAACTCACACAGGGTGGCAGTGTTGGACTGGGGCTAATATAGATCGAAACTTTGTATAGATAGATAGATAGATAGATAGATAGATAGATAGATAGATAGATAGATAGATAGATAGATAGATAGATAGATAGATAGATAGATATACATACAGATGGAGCCGTGCTCATCTGAGGCGTGACTAGGTGATCCGTCTGCCTAGTCATGACGGGAGTGCACAGAGACGCTCTCAAATTCTATGAATGGGAGAGCAGAAACATTGTGTGTGGATGAGGTTCCAAATGACAGTTGGAATTGCACCAGGCCTGTGGTGTGCAGTCGTTGGAAAATAATGCACGATCATGTGATCTAATGGGTGAAATCTGTCTCAATATACCACACACACACACACACACACACACACACACACACACACACACACACACACACATATATATATATATACTAGGTGATTTATCGCGCCCTACGGGCGCTCTTCACACAGTCGTAGGTGGCTACGCCCCCTTAACCCTTGCACACCCTTGTGGTGTGCAATATTTTTATTATATGAAGTATTACATCCAATCAAAATTGTGTGAGTGAATAAATATTGCACGGACAAAGGGCGTGCAATGGTTAAGGGGTCGAAACCCCTTGCAACGGCATGATCAGTGTACGCAGAGCCTGATGAATCACCTAGTAGGTGCTTTGGTTGGGGGAGTGGCGGGTGCGGGGAAGATGCGGATGGGACCCTGGGGTGCCGCGGGAGGGGCGGTTTTGGTGGTGCTGCAGGTGGGGGAGGGGCTGGTGCGGTTGTGCCACAGGTGGTGGAGAGTGCGTGAGTGCCACGGGTGGTGGTCCGGAGCCACTGCGGGTGGGGGAGGAGCAGTTGCGGGGGTGCCCCGGGTGGGGGAGGGGTGGATGCAGTGGTGCGGCGGGAGGGGTGGATGCGGGGTTACTGCTGGTGGGGGTCCAGAGCTACCGCGGGTGCTGGAGGGGGTGTGTGGGGGTGCCACGGATGGGGCCCGGAGGTACTGTGAGTGGGGGAGGGGTGAGTAATGCTTAACCTGCTTCTCCTCCTGTCAGCAGCTAAGCTGCTGTCCTCCCTTTGGCAGTGGCTCTCCCGAAGACTCGCACAGCAGCCAGTCACTATTCTTAGCACCAGTGACACTGCACACAGGCCCGGCGCTAGCCGCTCAGCAAAGGGATGCAGTGCAGGGAGGCACCAGGAAGGAGAGACGTTCTCCCTGTTCTGCATCCCTGTGCTGAGCTTCTGCTGCTATCCCTGCTGCTGCCGGCTGCTGTCACACATGCAGTGGCGCCGGAAGCACAAAACCTTCTCTCCCCCTCGGCGCCGGCAGCACAAAGCCTCCTCTCCCCCTCAGCGCCGGCAGCACAAAACCTCCTCTCCCCCTTCCCCTGCCCTGTATGACATTCAGTGGCCAGGAGGGAGCCAAAGGCGGTGGGGCTAGATGGGAGTAAGGGGCGGAGCTACACGGGACCATGCTGCAGCAGGAGGATGAGCTGCTACAGCTACGGCCAGCCAGACTTCATTAGATAAGTGTCTGGAAAGGAAGTGAATGTGTGTGTGTGTGTGTATATACAGTGTCTGTGTATCATGTATATATGTGTGACTGTGTATGTGTGTAATGTATGTACAGTATGTATGCGTGTGTGTGTATATATATATATATATATATATATGTGTGTCTGTTGTGTGTGTATGTGTGACTGCTGCATAATGTGTGTAAGCGTCACTGGTACAGGGGGCGTTACGTGTGTAAGCGACACTGGTATAGGGGGCGTTACGTGTGTAAGCCGCACTCGTTCAGGGGGCGTTACGTGTGTAAGCAGTACTGGTAGTGGGGGCATTACGTGTGTAAGCGTCACTGGTACAGGGTGCGTTACGTGTGTAAGCGTCACTGGTACAGGGGGCGTTACATGTGTAAGCGGCACTGGTACAGGGGGCGTTACGTGTGTAAGCAGTACTGGTAGTGGGGGCATTACGTGTGTAAGCGTCACTGGTACATGGGGCGTTACGTGTGTAAGCGGCATTGGAACAGGGGGCGTTACGTGTGTAAGCGTCACTGGTACAGGGGGCGTTACACGTGTAAGCGTCACTGGTACATGGGGACGTTACGTGTGTAAGCGTCACTGGTACAGGGGAGCGTTACGTGTGTAAGCATCACTGGTACAGGGTGCGTTACGTGTGTAAGCGTCACTGGTACAGGGGGCGTTACGTGTGTAAGCGTCACTGGTACAGGAGGCGTTACGTGTGTAAGCGTCACTGCTACAGGGGGCATTACGTGTGTAAGCGTCACTGCTACAGGGGGTGTTACGTGTGTAAGCGTCACTGGTACAGGGGGCATTACATGTGTAAGTGTCTCTACTACAGGGGTCATTATGTGCGCTGTGCCTATGTAAAGTATGCAAGGGTGCAAATTTATAGTTTGCAGGGGGGCGCCGAACACTCTAGCAACAGCCCTGAGTGAACACCCACTGCACTGCACAGCACTGTCACCTTTTACATTGATTCAGCGTCCATACATTACCCTCCGCGATATCACCCTCTCTATCCGCTACATTAGCCATCTCAGGGCTTCCAGGCCGGCAGGCCAGGTGCTGTGTTGCGGAGTCAGGGCCTCTGGGGATCTGGGTGCGGCTGTGGTGGGGAGGCACTTCTGTGACATCACACGCAGAGCAGGCTCCGGGGCTCAGAGAGTATGCGGCGCAGGGAGGGCTATGAAAGCCTTCCACTGCGCCGCTTTCATACACATCTATGCAGTGGCCACAGCAGCTTTTGTTCTACCTGCGGCGCGGCTAGGGAGTGGGGATTGTTGATGCCGGAGGGGGCAGGTGGACTGGCGGCAAGACATCGGTGGTCATTCCGAGTTGATCGCTCGCTAGCAGTTTTTAGCAGCCATGCAAACGCTATGCCATCACCCACTGGGAGTGTATTTTAGCTTAGCACCGCAGAGCGGGTACAAAAAAATTTTGTGCAGTTTCAGAGTAGCTTCAGACCTACTCAGCGCTTGCGATCACTTCAGACCATTCAGTTCCTGATTTGACGTCAGGAACACGCCCTGCGTTCGCCCAACCACGCCTGCGTTTTTCCGAACACTCCCTGAAAACGGTCAGTTGACACCCAGAAATGCCCTCTTCCTGTCAATCACTCTGTGGATGCCTGTGTGCGACTGAAAAGCATCTGTAGACCCTGTGTAAAACTACATCATTCGTTGTAATAGTACGCCGCACGTACGCATTGCGCTGCATACGCATGCGCAGAAGTGCCGAGTTTTTGACTGATCTCTGCACAGGGAACGAATGCAGCTAGCGATCAACTTGGAATGACCCCCATAGGACGCTGCAGTAAAAGGATGTTTTTTTCCCTATCTTCAGCGCAGAGACTTGCTGCAGATGCAGTGGCATACCCTCCAGCTGCACCTTTTTGGCAGGTACAGTCCCTTTTTTTATGGTCTGTACCGTTTTTGACTCTCCAAGCTTCCATTGAAAGTATAGGAAAAGGGGCGTGGCCACTCCGCTGTACCCGTGACCACGCCCCCTTTTCGAATTTGTATCAATGTTTATGTGTAAATTGTTGGAGGGTATGTTGCTGCAGATGCAGTGGGCCTATTTTGTGGTGTGGGGCTGGAGCTGCAGCTCCATCAGTCCCATTGCTAATCCTGCTCTGTGAAAACACAGCAGGCAAAGGGCAGAGCCTCCCATTGGATGTAACCTGTGTGGCAGGGAGTTTCTCGCCCAATCAGCTGTGGACTGGGTGTGATAGACCTGCTACTAACCCAATGAGAGCTTCTAGCCACGCCCAGCGTTAGAGGCCCAGGCACAGAATCACAGGGCTATTATATAGGAGATAAGTACAAATCGGCGGCACTCAGGCAACTTTGTTAAAAAAAATTTTTTAAGGTAAATCATCCTACAATTGTTTCGGGTATTAACCCGTTGTCAGGGATGCACATACCAAAACATACAACATTTAAATACCCCACACAAGACCCTTCAGCCTAATCAGCATGTATCTCTAATCTCACCTGTATGTATGCACTCCTGTAGCAATCATCCACGCTGACCGCGGCCATGCATCGCTAGCCGCCGCCGGGTACAGCGGGTGACGTCATCAGGTTGCGTCCATAGAGGGAGTCGTGTCACATGACTAGTAACCATGGTAACCCATACACCGAAGATAGTACTCACAAAGGTACAATAGTATTTTTTACAAAACACATTGAATCAAGGGGCACTTCTTGACAAAGGGGAGAGAATCCTTGAAACGCGTTGAAGTATCCATGCTGTGACAAACATCCATCTATTGTGGGACGTTCTTTTGTTGCAGAATCCATGTTTGTTTAAGTCTCATGAAATAAATCTGTGTGTGGTTTTAACTACATTGGTCTGCTGGTCTCCTGTCTACAACGTGTGGGAGATGAATAAAGAAACCTTTCAGCGCACTCGAGACTGAATTTTAATGTAAGTCTTATTCCTATTGTCTGCTGTTTTGGAAAAAATCATCTTTTATTCTGCTATCAATATAAAAGATACCTTTATGGGAATGCGAGACTGAATTTGAAAGCGAGTGTCTTTCTGATTACGTTGAATCGTCCTGAAGATTCCGTTGGAACAGCTCGCATAACAGCTCAGTCAGACGTTTTTTATAACGTTTTTATTGTTTCTATTGTAAAACAGTAACAGCGCTAGTTTTTATCTCTTTTTACATACAAACATTTGCACTTGTGGAATTTTTGAGGGTGAATTCCATTGATTTAGCTGCTTATACAACAGCGCAGGGCTGCATTCACCACATTTCTTCTACCTTATATTTACCCGTAGGATCCTGTGTAAGTTTGTCATATACAGAGGATTTACCTAATTGCATGTTACATTCCATAACATAATCTGACAGCTCCTGAACGACAACGGCACCGCCCTTATCGGCATTTCTTATAACAATATCAGTGCGTTGTTGTAATTCGTTAAGGGCCCGCCGTTCAGGAACCGTCAGATTACAGTGTTTCAAAACACTTTTAACACAATCTTCACCCACTTTTTCCATGAGACGCGAAAACGTCTTAATGGATGAACTATTCGTGACCGGATCAAATTTAGATCGGGGCTGTATCTTCAATAATTGTGGAGGAATATCAATAGGTTTAGCTGTTAGGGGTTTATTGCCTTGTACCCCAAAATGTTCCCTTAAACGCAATGATCTATTAAATTTAAATGATTCGACCTTCCATTGAAAGGTATTATGTCTAACAGAGGGAATAAATGACAGACCCTTAGATAATACCTGATATTCAAGTTCACTCAATGGGGTATTAGGCAAGTTAAATACCAAGTCCTTTATTTGCGCGTTGCTGCTCTTGGTCTGCCTCTGGTTTTGTCCCCCTCGCCTCGTCCTTTTATAGGAGGTTTTTTGTATGCTGCCCGCGTCTTTACCCCTAAAGGGTGCCCTGGTTCAAATGATTCCGCAGCCTGTACCTCATTGTCACTTACAGAGGTACTAGACCCCTCATAATCAGTGAAGCGTGCTCTCATCCTTCGATTTCTGATGAATGGCCTCTGCTGGTTTTGTGCAGAAGATGTATTCAACCACATATACACCCTATTCTGGTCATATTCCAGCTGTACTATTTGTTTTTTGTCCCTTTTAAATTTGATAAGTTCTCTTTTATAAGTTTCCACCTGGGTGGACAATTTGTCAAGCCAATTAGTACTGTCGTGACTAAGGAGCAGGGTAGGTTTATGTGCAACTTCAAATTCAGAAATTTTGGCTTTTACCAATGACAACTCTCTGGATGATTCTTCTATCACAAGGAGGAGTAAATCCGTGCAGCATTTATTAAGTATGCCCACCCATTTTTTACAAAAGGAGGCATTATGGTGTCCTATGGTAGGAACATTGCGTACTCTAAACCCCCTTGGTATACGTTTCTCCTTATAATAATCAGAGAGAGTAATAGTGTGATACATATAGTCCAGCTCTCGCTTTTTTAAGAAATACCAGTCCTTAAATAAATCAGCATTCTCAGGTAAGGAAAGATCATCGTGCAGTTTGCAAGCATTGAGAATTTGCTCAGCTTCCACATCTGAAAAGCTGAAACACTCACCGGTGTTTAGCTGGGCAAAAGCAAAACCCGGTTCGGAATCCACTTCAGTCATGTTAATTCCAGGAAAGGCTTTAAATTAAAATAACAATAAGTTCCAATATTCCATGTGCAATAGGAGATAGGAATCCACCGAGAAACGTAAACCTCACAATTATAGGTGCCTTGGCGAGAGATTCAACACAACAAGTAGCGTCAATATCACAAACACAGTCCTTTTTGCAGATACCCGGCACTCACGTGATAAAAGCAGTACTTGCTCCGGTGCCCTCCTGGGGTATGTTCACCCAAAGATAGAAGTACAAATCGGCGGCACTCAGGAGACTTTGTTCAATTTATTTTAATGAAGGTAATTCATCCTACAATTGTTTCGGGTATTAATCCGTCGTCAGGGATGCACATACCAAAACATACAACATTTAAATACCTCACACAAGACCCTTCCCCCTAATTAGCATGTACCTCTAATCTCACCTGTATGTATGCACTCCTGTAGCAATCATCCACGCTGACCACGGACGTGCACCGCAAGCCGCCGCCGGGTACAGCGGGTGATGTCATCAGGTTGCGTCCATAGAGGGAGCCGTGTCACATGACTAGTAACCATGGTAACCACCGTACACCGTATGGGTTACCATGGTTACTAGTCATGTGACATGCCCCCCGTCATCAGCACACACACATATCAAACAGTGCAAAGCCAACAGTGCTCACTGTCACACCGGAAGTGAGCCGCGGACGCCGGGGATACACGCTGGGAGGCTGCATTAGGATCTGGAGACCTGTAAGTCTTTGTATTTAAGGGGGTTGGCTGGCCCTTTGAGTACACCCTGGCAAGTTATCTGGATGCTTTCCGTAGAGTGCCGGCTTGTGGAGTTTGGTATATATATAAATATATATATATATATATATATATATATATATATATATATATATATATATATATTAGAGATGTTAGGCTGGCACCTTTCGTGTTTTGTGTTTTGGTTTTGGTTCTAATTCCACTTTCGTGTTTTGGTTTTGGCTTGGATTTGCCAAAACCACATTTTCGGGTTTTGGTTTTGGATCTGGATGATTTTTGAAAAAAACATAAAAACAGCTAAAATCACAGAATTTGGGGGTAATTTTGATTCTACGGTATTATTAACCTCAATAACATTAATTTCCAGTCTATTCTGAACACCTCACAATATTGTTTTTAGGCATAAAAGTTGCACCGAGGTAGCTGTATGTATGGTGGCCAATCCCAGGAACGGGATCGGCGGGATCCCGGGGTTTTAGGGCCAAAAATGGCCGGGATTCAATTTCGGGATTGGAAGCTCCAATCCCGGGGATTGAGGGATCAGCGTTGAGCGTCCACAGGACACTCAAACGCTGCCCGGCTTCCTGCTTCCGGGTCCCGCTGCGCTGTCAGCTGCTGGTGGGAGCCGCCAGAAGCGTCCACACGATATTCCCCGGCCGCCCCAGGTACATGGTGAGTTATATGTGCGGGGCGGGGTGGGGCGAGGGGGCGGCCATCTAGGTAAAAGCCAATCCTGGGTATCCCGGGAATCCCGGGATTGCCCATTTTTCAATCCCGATACCCGGGATTGAAAAAATGGCCCGGGATTGGCTTCCCTAGCTGTATGACTAAGCAAGCGACAAACAATTCCCACTGGAATTATACAGCAGTATCACTGGAATTATATGGAAGTACCACTGGACATATACCGCAGTATCACTGGAATTATATGGCAGTACCACTGGACATATACGGAAGTGTCAGAAAGGATGGTGCTTTAAAAAAATAGTCCCCAAACTGCACATGATGCAAAGACAAAAAAAGGTGCAAGATGGAATTGTCCTTGGTCCCTCCCACCCACCCATATGTTGTATAAACAGGACATGCACACTTTAACAAACCCATCATTTCAGGGACAGGGTCTGCCACACAACTGAAATGACTGGTTTGTTTGGGCCCCCACCAAAAAAGAAGCAATTAATCTCTCCTTGCACAAACTGGCTCTACAGAGGCAAGATGTCGACCTTATCCTCCGATTCCTCACCCCTTTCACTGTGTACATTCACCTCCTCACAGAGTATTAATTCGTCCCCACTGGAATCCACTATCACAGGTCCCTGTGTACTTTCCGGAGACAATTACTGGTCAAGGTCTTCCCGGAGGAATTTATCATTCATTTTGATGAACATCATCTTCTCCACATTTTGTGGAAGTAATCTCCTACGCCGATCGCTGACAAAGTTACCGGCTGCACTAAACACTCTTTCGGAGTACACACTGGAGGGGGGGCAACTTAGGTAACATAAAGCCAGTTTGTGCAAGTGCATCCAAATTGCCTCTTTTTCCTGCCAGTATACATACGGACTGTCTGACATGCCTACTTGGATAATGTCACTTATATAATCCTCCATCATTCTTTCAATGGTGACAGAATCATATGCAGTGACAGTAGACATGTCAGTAATTGTTGGCAGGTCCTTCAGTCCGGACCAGATGTCAGCTTTCGTTCCTGACTGCCCTGCATCACCGCCAGCGGGTGGGCTAGGAAATCTTATCCTTTTCCTTGCAGCCCCAGTGGCGGGAGAAATTGGAGGAGCTGTTGAAGGGTCACGTTCCGCTTGAGTTGACAATTTACTCACAGCAGGTCTTTGCACCTCTGCACACTTGTGTCTGCCGGAAAGAGAGATACAACATAGGCTTTAAACCTAGGATAAAGCACGGTGGCCAAAATGTAGTGCTCTAATTTCAACAGATAGACCACCCTTGAATCCTGGCAAAGCGAATGAAGGGCTCCATCCACAAGTTCCACATACTTAGCGTAATCGCTCCATCTTAGCTCCTCCTTCAATTTCTCCAGCTGCTTCTGCAAAAGCCTGATGAGGAAAATGACCTGACTCAAGCTGACAGTGTCTGAACTGACTTCACGTGTGGCAAGTTCAAAGGGTTGGAGAACCTTGCACAAGACGAAAATAATTCTCAACTGCGCTTGAGTCAGGTACATTCCCCATCTATATCGTAGGTGGATGTATAGGCTTTAATGGCCTTTTGCTGCTACTCCATCCTCTGAAGCATATACTGTAGAGTGTTGAATTCCACCTCGTTACCACCCCTGTCATTTTTCAAAAAATTCTGCACCACCAAATTAATTGTATGTGCAAAACATGGGACGTGCTGGAATTTGCCCAGTTGTAATGCACGCACAATATTGGTGGTGTTGTCCAATATCACAAATCCCCAGGAGAGTCTAAGCGGGGTAAGCCAATGCACGATGCTGTCCCTCAGTTTCCGTAAGAGGTTGTCAGTGGTGTGCCTCTTATGGAAAGCGGTGATACACAGCGTAGCCTGCCTAGAAACAAGTTTGAATTTGCGAGATGCTGCTGCTGTTGTTGCTGCGGGAGGCAATACATCTACCCAGTGGGCTGTCACAGTCATATAGTCCTTAGTCTACGCTGTTCCACTTGTCCACATGCCCGTGGTTAAGTGGACATTGGATACAACTGCATTTTTTAGGACACTGGCAACACTTTTTCTGATATCTCTGTACATTCTCGGTATCGCCTACCTAGTGAAGTGAAACCTAGATGGGATTTGATCCCGGGGGACATAGTACCTCAAACAATTCTCTTAGTCCCACTGAACTAATGGCGGATACCGGATGCACGTCTAACAGTAGTACAAGTGGTCTTCTGACTTACCCTCTGGGATGATAATCAACTCCCAGCAGCAACAACAACAGCAGCAGCAGTAGGCGTACCACTCAAGGATCCTCCCGAGGAATCCCGGTTAGGAGAGGACTCGTCAGTCTTGCCAGGGATGTGGCTGCAGGCCTACTGACGTTCATGGCTGAGGAGGAAGTTGACATTGAGGGAGTTGGTGGTGTGGCTTGCTGGAGCTTGGGTACAAGAGGAAGAAGGGATTTAGGTGCCAGTGGATTGCTTACGCTCTTACCCAAAGTTTCACAACTTGACAATGACTTCTGATGAATGCGCTGCAGGTGACGTATAAGGGAGGATGTTCCTAGGTGGTTAACGTCCTTACCCCTACTTATTACAGTTTGACACAGGCAAAACACATCTTGGCACCTGTTGTCCGGATTTGTGGAGACATAATTCCACACTGAAGAGGTGGCTTTTTTGGTATTTTGCCCAGGCATCACAATGGGCTTCTTCATCTCACGGACAACAGGTGTCTCCCCCGGTGCCTGACTTAAACAAACCACATCACCATCAGAATCCCCATCGTCAACTTCCTCCTCAGCGCCAGCAACACCCATATCCTCATCCTGGTGTACTTCAACAGTGACATCTTCAATTTCAATATCAGGAACTGGACTGTGGGTGCTCATTCCAGCACTTGCAGGGGGCGTGCAAATGGTGGAAGGAGCCACCTCTTCCCGTCCAGTGTTGGGAAGGTCAGGCATTGCAACCGCCGACACACTTGGTCTCTCCTTGGGGATTTGTGATACCATCTTAGAACGCACAGTTCTTTTCTGTGCTCTTTCCAGCTTAACTTTTTTTTCATTTTTATAGCGGGAGGATGAGTGCTTCCATCGTCATGTGAAGCTGAACCACTAGTCATGGACATAAGCCACGGCCTTAGCCATTCCTTTCCACTCCGTGTCGTAAATGGCATATTGGCAAGTTTACGTTTCTCCTCAGACCATTTAAATTTCTTTTTTTGGGGTCTTTTTACTGTACTTTGGCTTTTTGGATTTTACATGCCCTCTACTATCACACTGGGCATCGGCCTTGGCAGGCGACGTCGATGACATTTCATCTTCTATGTCATGACTAGTGCCAGCAGCTTCAGCACTAGGAGGAAGTGGTTCTTGTTCTTTCCCTATTTTATCCTCCAAATTTTTGTCCTCCATTATTTTTCTGGAGTTATATAAGACAATATGCGGCACAGCAGCACTTGACATATGGCATATGACTGGTCACTGGACTGACTGATGCACAGGACACTACCACTGGTCTGATGCAGGACAACACAGCAACACTGTAAGGGACTTGTTATTATACAGCAGCACTGGACATATGGCAGCAGAGGATACCACTGTGACTGGACTGATGCAGCACAAAACACCACCACTGAACTGAGGCAGCACAACACAGCACCCTATACAGCAGCACTGGACATATGGCTGCAAGAGGACACAACCACTGTGACTGGACAGATGCAGCACAAGCCACGGACACCACTGAGGACACTGAGAGAACAGAGACACGTCCTCTCTGTACACTCTGCAATGCCAGAGTGAAAATGGCGGTGACACGCGGCTCCTTATATAGAATCCAAACCCCGCGATAATCCGACAGCAGGATGGTGACGTTTTGCTGCGTTCTGGTTTCCCGAGTCAGGCGGGAAAACCCGAGCCTGACTCGGATCTGGACTCGGGTAGGGAGGTTTGGTAGGGTTTGGATCTCAGGGATCCGAACCCGCTCATCTCTAATATATGTATATATATATATATAACTATTAGTGCATGCATGATAATTTTACATGCTACCGCTGGATGAAATACAGATGTTTCCCTTCCCAGCTTTGCTGTGTAAACATCACGAAACACTATGAACCGGTAGACTGCAGCTGCGGCTCTTAAATGTAAAATCACTGGCAGCAGGAGCGTGCATACACACGGCTGCAGGTGCCAATAATTATTTAATGTCTTGACATGCTGGCACTTCTTGTTCCCCATTGCTGGCATTTTGGAGGAAGGCTTGCTGTTAACTATAATCTGCCTGTGAAGAACAGACAGCTTACCCACCACCACAAGAGGCTACTGTAGTTATTCCATGGGAAATGGGCACATTTTTGTGGGATCCGGTCTTTCCAAGGAAATCCAGCCATGGGCTGATCAATTTGGAGCTGGTTTATGGCACAGCAAGGGGCCCCCACCCTGTGTGTTTCCCTGCTATAGAGTAAGCTCCTGTCTGGTTCAGCAAAGTGCTGGTTATTGAAAAATTGGGGAACCCCACAACAGATTAGCCAATGATTTTCCAGTACCAGTCCAGGCTAAGAGTTCCTAGGCTAGTTACTGATTGGGAGCGGGTGCCCACTGACCGCCTGCATACCGACAGCATGGCGAGCGCAAATGAGCCACTTGCGGGCTCGCTGCGCTTGCCACGCTGCGGGCACAGTGACGCGCTACACGCGCCACGCTATTTATTCTCCCTCCAGGGGGGTCGTGGACCCCCAAGAGGGAGATAAAGTGTCGGTATGCCGGCTGTCGGGATTCCGGCGCCGGTATACTGTGCGCCGGGACCCCGACAGCCGGCAAACTGAAGACCACCCTGCATATGAATATCCTTACATAGAACTAAGGATCAAATAGGGTTAAGGTTACCTAAAGATTAAAAAAAGGGGCAGACTAGATGGGCCAAGTGGTTCTTATCTGCCATCAAATTCTATGTTTCTATGTAATATATTTTTCTTAATTATCCAATCTGTTGAAGATTAATTAATTACTACAGTATATTGCTTACTGAAATGACATACCATAATAAATTGCTGCTTTTTATCCTTCATATAGTGCACATGGGAGTATATTTAATGCATCACAGGTAGCAATCAATTTATCTTCAAACAGTAAGTATTGAGACTAGTGATGAGCGGGTTCGGTTCCTCGGGATCCGAACCCCCCCGAACTTCACCCATTTTACACGGTTCCGAGGCAGACTTGAATCTTCCCGCCTTGCTCGGTTAACCCGAGCGCGCACGAACGTCATCATCCTGCTGTCGGATTCTCGCGAGATTCGTATTCTATATAAGGAGCCGCGCGTCGCTGCCATTTTCACTCGTGCTTTGGTGATGATAGCGAGAGGACGTGGCTGCGTTCTCTCAGTTTCTGTGTTCAGTGTGCTACAAATATCTACTCATTGTGCTGCAAATATCTGTGCTCAGTGTGCTGCAAATATCTGTGCTCAGTGTGCTGAAAATATCTACGTTCTCTGCCTGAAAAACGCTCCATATCTGTGCTGCATTGTAGTATATAGTAGAAGGACAGTGCAGAATTGTGCTGTGACCACCAGTATATATATAGCAGTACGGTACAGTAGTCCACTGCTCTACCTCTGTGTCGTCAAGTATACTATGCATCCATACCTGTGCTGCATTTTAGTTGTGCGCAGTATATAGTAGGAGGACAGTGCAGAATTTTGCTGACCACCAGTATATATATAGCAGTACGGTACAGTAGTCCGCTGCTCTACCTCTGTGTCGACAAGTATACTATGCATCCATACCTGTGCTGCATTTTACTTCTGCGCAGTATATAGTAGGAGGACAGTGCAGAATTTTCCTGACCACCAGTAAATATATATAGCAGTACGGTACAGTAGACCACTGCTCTACCTCTGTGTCGTCAAGTATACTATGCATCCATACCTGTGCTGCATTTTAGTTGTGCGCAGTATATAGTAGGAGGACAGTGCAGAATTTTGCTGACCACCAGTATATATATAGCAGTACGGTACAGTAGTCCACTGCTCTACCTCTGTGTCGTCAAGTATACTATGCATCCATACCTGTGCTGCATTTTAGTTGTGCGCAGTATATAGCAGGACAGTGCAGAATTTTGCTGACCACCAGTATATATATAGCAGTACGGTACAGTAGTCCACTGCTCTACCTCTGTGTCGTCAAGTATACTATGCATCCATACCTGTTCTGCATTTTAGTTCTGCGCAGTATATAGTAGGAGGACAGTGCAGAATTTTGCTGACCACCAGTATATATATAGCAGTACGGTACAGTAGTCCACTGCTCTACCTCTGTGTCGTCAAGTATACTACAAAAGTTCAGTAAAATGACCCAAAAATATAAATTAAAAGCGTCTGATGAGAAGCGTAAACTTGCCAATATGCCATTTACGACACGGAGTGGCAAGGAACGGCTGAGGCCCTGGCCTATGTTCATGGCTAGTGGTTCAGATTCACATGAAGATGGAAGCACTCATCCTCTCGCTAGTAAACTGCTGTGCCACTCCTAGATGGGCCAGGTGTTTGTGTCGGCCACTTGGGTCGCTTAGCTTAGTCACACAGCTACCTCACTGCAACTCTTTTTTTTCTTTGCATCATGTGCTGTTTGGGGACTATTTTTTAAATCTGCCATCCTGTCTGACACTGCAGTGCCACTCCTAGATGGGCCAGGTGTTTGTGTCGGCCACTTGGGTCGCTTAGCTTAGCCATCCAGCGACCTTGGTGCGCCTCTTTTCTTCTTTGCATCATGTGCTGTTTGGGGACTATTTTTTAAATCTGCCATCCTGTCTGACACTGCAGTGCCACTCCTAGATGGGCCAGGTGTTTGTGTCGGCCACTTGGGTCGCTTAGCTTAGTCACACAGCTACCTCATTGCACCTCTTTTTTTCTTTGCTTCATGTGCTGTTTGGGGACTATTTTTTAAATCTGCCATCCTGTCTGACACTGCAGTGCCACTCCTAGATGGGCCAGGTGTTTGTGTCGGCCACTTGGGTCGCTTAGCTTAGTCACACAGCTACCTCATTGCACCTCTTTTTTTCTTTGCATCATGTGCTGTTTGGGGACTATTTTTTAAATCTGCCTCCTGTCTGACACTGCAGTGCCACTCCTAGATGGGCCAGGTGTTTGTGTCGGCCACTTGGGTCGCTTAGCTTAGCCATCCAGCGACCTTGGTGCACATCTTTTTTTCTTTGCATCATGTGCTGTTTGGGGACTATTTTTTAAATCTGCCATCCTGTCTTACACTGCAGTGCCACTCCTAGATGGGCCAGGTGTTTGTGTCGGCCACTTGGGTCACTTAGCTTAGTCACACAGTTACCTCATTGCACCTCTTTTTTTCTTTGCATCATGTGCTGTTTGGGGACTATTTTTTAAATCTGCCATCCTGCCTGACACTGCAGTGCCACTCCTAGATGGGCCAGGTGTTTGTGTCGGCCACTTGGGTCGCTTAGCTTAGCCATCCAGCGACCTTGGTGCAAATTTTAGGACTAAAAATAATATTGTGAGGTGTGAGGTGTTCAGAATAGACTGGAAATGAGTGGAAATTATGATTATTGAGGTTAATAATACTATGGGATCAAAATGACCACCAAATTCTATGATTTAAGCTGTTTTTGAGAGTTTTTTGTAAAAAAAACACTTGAATCCAAAACACACCCAAATCCGCCCAAAAAAATTCAGGGGGGTTTTGCCAAAACGCGTCCGACTCCAAAACACAGCCGCGGAACCGAATCCAAAACCAAAACACAAAACCCGAAAAATGTCCGGTGCACATCACTAATTGAGACCTAAATACAGTTTCAAGCAGTGTACAAAAGGCACATGTATTGTAGTTGTCTCTCCTGGTAAATCTCTCCAAACGCAAGATTTATATCACATGTTATTGCACAAACCTATATCAGTCTGATCCCATAAAAACATGAGATAAGTAAATATCCGTATACTGAATATCAGCATACAGATATATCATTAGAAACCACACATACTGTATAAGAGATATATGTATACCTTCACATTTGTAATATAGTTCAAATGGCTCACAGTCAGCATTGATAAATATCACAGTAATGTAGCCTTAGATTAATGGCTAAATACACCTCATATATTTAAAGGGGTGTTATAACCCCATTAGCTTGCTTGTGATATGTTCCCATATTCATGTAATCACTAATGAGTGTAGAGATAGAAAAAGTGCTGAGACAATGATCCAGCTGATTCTACTGCCCTTCTGTGTTATATGAAATCAGTGAACTGAGGGTGAGAGAGCAGTAGGTAGTTCAGATTGAAAAGAGAAGTCACACTTCTGCTGTCAGAACAAAATACACTTTTCTATCCTGGTATCTCAAGGAAATTGCAGGACAGAGTGCACACTTACTGTTTGTCTAATATGAGAGTGCTGGAGCGGAAGGAGTACCTATAAAGAGTTTTTGTAGTCACAGTCCCTGGAGGGTTCCTCCTGTCATACCGCCAGTTGGCTGGGTCTCATGTGTGCAACATGGGCCTGATTCATGTTTATAAAACTCACACTAAATGTTACTTAGAAAGAGGTAATCAGGTGCACTTGATACCAACTTAATTAAAAAAACTGGATAAGGAGAATCTATAATGCTGCTCCCAATGAATAATCTGCAATTATTCAAACCAAGCAAGAAAATACAATAATGTATACATATGTGTACACACAGGGAGCGCTAAATAATCATAAACTATTTAATTTATTAGACAATAAATACAATGACAATGCACAATTTAATAATGATAAACTATAACGATTAAAAAATTAAAAACCATATTGAATGGACATCTCTCGTGGAAATAAACAACTCATTTGCTGGTGTTAAAGGTCCAGGTAGGGCTGGTTAGCCAGCAATTAATGAGCAAGTCCAGAATCCTAATGTATTGTTAATGTCACCAGCAGGTATCTTTAGCTGTTAAAAGATGTACTGTAGCAGTCCAATACCACTTAAATTTAAGCTCACCGCTGTTGGAAGTGTTTTCAAACTCCCGTCTATTGCTGTTCAGCAGTGTCCCCGTCTACTCTGCAGGCTTACCTAGTGTGCGCTGATGAGCTGTAGCCGCACAGCCGGACGTCTCCGGCGGTGATGTGGAGCCTGATTTGTAGACTGGGGGAGAGCTGGATGCTGGCAGCACAGAGCAAAGTGGTGGCGGGTTAAATAAAGGTTGATTTCCACGGAGGAATTACAGGTTCCTTGACGCATTTCTCCGCTATAGGTAAAGTAGCGGTTTCATCAGAAGGTATCACTTCCAACAGAGGTGAGCTTAAATTTAAGTGGTATTGGACTGCTACAGTACATCTTTTAACAGCTAAAGCTACCTGCTGGTGACATTAACAATACATTAGGATTCTGGACTTGCTCATTAATTACTGTCTAAACAGCCCTATCTGGACGTTTAACACCAGCAACTGAGTTGTTTATTTCCACGAGAGATGTCCATTCAATATGGTTTTTTATTTTTTAATCGTTATAGTTTATCATTATTAAATTGTGCATTGTCATTCTATTTATTGTCTAATAAATTAGATAGTTTATGATTATTTAGCGCTCCCTGTGTGTACACATATGTATACATTATTGTATTTTCTGATTCATGTTTGTAAGTACAGCAAAGAAGCATGCAACTGGGCAAAACCATGTTGAACTGCAGATGGGGCAGATGTAACATGTGCAGAGAGAGTTAGATTTGGGTGGGGTGTATTCAAACTGGAATCTAAGTTTCAGTGCAAAAATAATGCTGTCAAAAATGTCTGGGTTACGTGCAAAAGCAGACAGTAGTTACCATGTGCAGATAAAATATAAGCCACCCAAATCTAAACCTCTCTGCAGATATTACATCTGCCCCACCTGCAGTGTAATATGGTTTTGCCCAGTTGCTTGCTTTTTTGCTTACTTACAAACACGAATCAGGCCTCATTAGCATCCAGCATGGGATCCGTCAACATGTACGTTTCACCCAAACTTGGACTTGTTCACTTGCAGCCTATACCATGCTTCCCCATTTCCCTGGACATAGGTTGGTTAGTTGTCACAATAGTAGGCATCATGTGAACAAGTCTATATAAATATGTATTTGTGTATAGTAAAATGTGAAACGTACATTATGATGGCTCTCCTGTCGGGTGCTCATGTGTGCTCATGAGACCCAGCCAGCTGGCAAAACTCACACATGAGGAAACCTGCAGGGATGGGGACTATAAAAACTCCATATACTGTAAGTACTCTCTCCTCTCCAGCATTCTCTCAATAATGTATACTTATGACATAAAAGGAGGGGGAAGCTGCTTATGTGGTTTGTCTCATGCCCTGGCATCGTCTGGGATACCCTGATTTGGCTGGTGCTAAACACATTCTTTTGGAAGAAATATTGTACACTAAAGTAAACCTCTGCATGAACAGTGCCAGGATTGTATTCAGACTGCAGGCTGTTCATCATGGAAATCTCAACTTCATCTGCTTGGTCAAAATGTTCTCCATCTCCATCTACTTGGTCATAACTTTCAGTTTTCCACATGATACATGAGAATATGGACAGCAGGTCCTATGAAGCAGTGATCCTGGAAAAGATAACAAAGGATAGATAGAAACGGGAATACTGATCATACATCATGAGGACACTCCCTCCCCCCTCCCCTCCTTTCCCCTCCTTCTCTCTATCTATTACTGTGTAATAAGATGATCTTACGGTGATCCAAAAACAAACATTACAATAGGGGAAACCAGAACATCAGGCTCACATCACTCTCACACTGAGTAACAAGAGGTCCCCAGGGCACCCGCCCAACAAACCACACACACACTCTAATAGGATGAACAAGAACATCAAATCTCATATAGCCTTCACAGACGGAGTAGGAACAATAAGAGGAATAATAGAGTCACCAATGGGTCAATTGATGTTTGGAGAAATAATACGAACACCAATCCTCAATGGGTGCAATTTCTCTATGTTCCTTACCTTTCTTTAAACAGTAGTAATCCACAGGCATGTACCCCCAAAAATATTAAGCATATAGTGGTGTCATACAGTTATGCCCAGACATAAATCAAGGCTGTGTGTAATACTGGGAGAACTTGCACCAGAGACAATGGTCTACCAAATTTAGAAGGCAGAATCACATGTGAAGGAGATGAGGTGGGTACACACTAACAGATATATCTGCAGATCAATTGATCTGCAGATATATCTATGGACGGATCGGGCAGTGTGTTCAGCATACACACTGCTCGATCCGTCGGGGACTGACGTCATGAACTGGGCGGGCGTGTACACACGCCCGCCCAGTTCAGCTGTCAATCACCGCCAGCCGCCGCAGCATGTGTACCGGCGGTCGGCCGACCGCCCACGTACACACACAGCGACGCGCCAATATATCGGTAGATATATTGGCCGTCGGCTGTGCTGCGCGGCCGACGCGATACGTCTGTGAACGACGGAGTTCACAGACGTATCGGCCGTACACACTGGCCGACGGTCTCGCGATATATCGGCCGTTCAGGAGAACGTCCGATATATCGACCAGTGTGTACGGGCCTTAAGCCTTATTTGATACAGGTCCTAATTCTCCCTCTTCCACTTCTGGCATCTGTATTCTTCAGACTCCACAATGCATATAGATACATAGAAAAGTGACGCGAAATAGTGTAACACAGTACTGTATTTATTCACATAAATACATTTCATGTCTGAAAATAGCTTTTATATGCTATAACTGATACTCACACACAGAGATAGCAGCAGCCTCTCCTCTGAGTTCCCATTTCGTTTAACCAATCTGTAACCCTTTCACACTTATTACCAGTCTATACCTCATCAAACATGCTGCAGGTCTTTACCCTTATCAAACATTACCAGTCTGTGCCTTGTCACTGGTTTTACCAGTCTGTGCCTTCTCACTGGTTTTACCAGTCTGTGCCTTCTCACTGGTTTTACCAGTCTGTGCCTTCTCACTGGTTTTACCAGTCTGTGCCTTCTCACTGGTTTTACCAGTCTGTGCCTTCTCACTGGTTTTACCAGTGTGTGCCCCCATCACATGTATTGCCAGTCTATACCACATTACATGTATGAATACTCTGTACCCCATCACACATAGTAGTATTATTATTATTGATATGGTATCACAAAGGTTTCACAGCGCCTAACAAAGTACATAAACTAATGAGCAAAACAATAAAACAGTAACTTACAGTGCAAGACAATGCAGGACAAGTACATGGTAAGTAAACATTTCTGCATCAGCGGACATGGCACTGAAGTAAGCATCAGGTTGGCAGAAACCGAGGGCTAGGTGTTGTTGATAGGAGTATGGGGTAGAAGATAGTCTAAGTAAGAGAAGGAGAAGCACATGAGGGGAGAGGACCCTGCTCATGAGAGCTTACATTCTAAAGGGTGGGGGGGGGGGGGGGGGGAAGCAGTGTCACAGATAGGGTACAGAGTGAGCATGGAATAGAGGGTGAAGATGAGAGATGGCTGGGTTTGATGAAAAAGTGGGTTTTGAGACACTGGCGTACATTTGTCCCAGTCGCCCAGAGGCAAGAGAGTGTTGGTGCCTCCTTCACCCCGATACAATATATATATATATATATATATATATGATTACAAACATATTTATGTTATATAGATACTAATGTTCCAGCACTCCATATAAAATAAAAACATCCCTGGTGCCCTCCACAAAAGTATATAAAGTAATGGCAAAGCATGGAGTTCACACCAGCAGAAGAGTAACAGCTGCTTTACCCCTCTCTTTGCAGAACACAGTGACAGCACCGCCCCCCGCCCCCCACCCCCCACCCCCACAAACACAGTGACAGTGACAGCAGCGGCACCCCTCAACCCTTGCAGTACAAAGTGACAGTGACTGCATTTACTCCCACCCCCACCATGTGAGCACTGCACGCAGAGGCATTTTAACAGTGGAGGGGGGCCCTGTGCTGATTCCAGGTGGGCCTCCTTCTCTGCACGGCGGAGTAGTCTCTGGCATCATGCCGGAGTCTACTGCACATGCGCAGGTCTCAGGAAACATGGCACTCGCCATGTTCCGGAGACCAAAATCACTACTGCACATGCACAGTGGCCATTTTGGCTGCGGTTTTCGCCACCGCTGCAGCTCCCGATGCTGGACTCTGGAGAGATAAGTATTAAAATATGGGCGCAATGTGTGTGGTGTGGGCCCCACCTGGACCCAGGGGCCCGTGTGCACCACACACATTGCACCCATTAAAGAAACGCCAATGACTGCACGGCTGACTTCTCTCCCCACCAATGGAGCACTGCAGCAGCCGACTTGGACAGAGGGTCACTTGATGTAAGGACATATGCAGGGAGATTACTAATCCCTCACTGTGCAGTGCTGTGGCTGACAGTGTACACGGCCCATACCCAGTCCACAGTGCACAGTCAGCACTGCACCATCTTCCTTCTGCATTCCTGCACTGTGACTGCTCCTCAGTTAGCACAGATCACGGACGGAGCAGACCATTGAGTCCAGCTAATGGAGCAGGAGCATCGCTGATGCTGACTGGCGCAGCAAAGACGCGCAATGGGGGCAGGGGCAAACGGGACCATTTAAAGGGGGTTTCCAAAGCTTCAATCATGAAGCAAAGCAAAAAAAAACAAAAAAACTCATATACATTATATATATATATATATAGAAAGAGAGAGAGAGAGAGAGAGAGCGACCAAATGGACACCACCCATGCAAGTCTTTGCTATAGATCTGCATACCTCCCAAATTTCCAATGACGGTAGTTCGGACCAGGACAGGGGGCATTGCCTCTGGCGGTAGCGGCGGAGTTTCTGCATAGTGGGTGGGGACTCATGACGTGGACCCATTTTTCATCATTTTGGGGGCATGCCCAGCGCTCCCCGAGCAGCTGGGCACCCCCCTGCTAACTTTCCACCACTGAATACATGCCATGTATTCAGAGATCACTTGTTGGTTTGCAGAGCAGAGCAGTGAGTGATCAAAGGCTCCCCCAACTGCCCCCCCCCCCTGCCCGCTGGACACTGCGATCCGCAGATGGGACCAGGGCCGCCATCAAGGGGGTGCCCTGTGTACACTTGTCCCGGGCCCGGCCACTCTGACAGAGTGGAGGGCCCAGGCTGCTCGAACAGCCAGCCACTATTCCCGGCGGCGGCCGCCGCCGGTGAGACTGACCGCAGCTGGCTGCTACAGTTAAACTACAGATCGACGCGGGCTGCTCCCCTCCGCCACCCGCTGCCGCCGGCGCCGCCACCACAGATCCGCGCCGCCGGTCAGTCACACTCAGCAAGCAGCAGCTTGCTGTGTTAATAAAGTTTTTTTCATCCTGATGATGGACGAGCAGACAGCGTGACACTGTGGCAGAGAGGACTCTCAGTCAGGACGGATTTGGAAAGGTAAAGGTAAGTATAAACAATGTGCAAATTCACAACCACTTGCCTAGAAATTAATGGTGTCTGTGTATCAACATAATTATGTGAATGGAGATATAAATATATATATCAAGGGAGAGCGCTATAGTAAAATAAAAATGTATTAATTATACCGTATACATATATCGAATTAAAAACAAATTAGTATTGAATTAAAAACAATATATAAACACATATAACATACAAACCGATTCAGTATTCGTAGTATTACTGCTGATATTAACGTCACTAAGTACAGCGTGACATAGTGATGATCTGTGCTTTATGGTATCTTTTATATATGTGTGTGTGTGGGGCGGGGCCCTGCCTATTTTGTCAGTCCCGGGTCCCAGAATTTCTGGTGGCAGCCCTAGGTGGGACAGCAGGACAGTGTCCGAATAGCGGGACTGTCCAACTGGAATGGGACAGTTGGGAGGTATGGATCTGCAGTGACATCTGTAGATCCCCCAGCCGGGAGTCAATCCATAAAGTACAGTGCAGCAGCACTCAGGAAATGAAACTCGGACATCCTGTTCCTGACACCGACAGTCCTGCACGTATGCCACAGCAACTTCGTAGATTGCAGAAAAGGTCTGTATATGAACCACAGTGGCGTCCGGTGAGGTCAGTGGCTGGTGAGGCACTGCAGCCATAATGTCCACGAGTCCTGCCAACGACACCTACCACCGCAGAACCAATGCCCGCTACTGCCCCTGAGCCGATGCCTGCTACCGCCGCCATCCCTGATGCCCGCTCCCCTTACCATTAATGGCCACCGCCCCCACCGATGGCTTACAAAATCACCCATCATTAACTGCCCTGGCCCCCCCCCGTCACTAATTTGCATCTCAGTCCAATACCGTTGCTGCCAATGCCCTCAGCCTGCCTGCTCATAAAACTTGTGATGAGCAGGCGGCTAATATATTTTACATTTTTATAAAATAAATATTAGTGTTTGGGACTGGGGAGGGAGTGGGAGGAGGACATTAATGCAATTTTGTTGTCCAGGGCTTCCATTAACTTAATAATGCCGTGGGCATGGTGCTATTAAGTTAATGGAAGTCCTGGACAACAAAATAGCCAGCAGTGGGAGACAGGGAGACTGTGACGCCAGGTAGTTGACAGCTGTGGATGAGAGGGAGTGGGTGACAGGGAGATTGTGACGCCAGAGAGAGGGTGACAGCAGTCACTGACAGGGAGAGGGTGATACCAAGGAAAAAAAGTGACAGGGAGAGTGTGACGCCAGGCAGAGGGTGACAGCAGTCGGTGACAGGGAGAGGGTGACACCAACGAGAAGGTGACAGGAAGAGTGTGATCAGAATCAGAATCAGCTTTATTGGCCAGGTGTACTCACGTACACTAGGAATTCTTTGTGGTACAATGCATCGCCAAGCAGCAACATGAAGGGGGAATACATAGCATACGAAGGGGGAAGAACATAGCATACATTACACACATTACACGTATGAGTTGATACTGCACATTGCAACTGTACAGTAGACTCAACATATTAGACATATTATACAAGTAGGACTAAACACAAAGGCTGCTTGGCAGAGCAGCACCGAGGCAGCCATCCACGGCGCCAACTAGAACTCAAACAATGCACATAATACAGAAGATTTAAGTATTACATCTAAAGATAAACCACACAGACAATAAAGACAGAAAGCATAATGCAGGGTTGGTGTAAGCATTTTGGGTAATAACCTCCAGGGGTTGTGTATTCCACCCTCACAAGGTACCAGGTGCGGCAGCCATCTTAGGCGCTCTGCGTAGGATTACCCAGGGTGGAATAGTCCACCCCTAGAAGAGAACACAAAACGGGGATATTGCAGAGGCCTTAGGTTCAGAGTAGGGTTCCAATAAAACCATCAGGTCCATGTATTTTTCATCCCATCCACAAGTTTACCAGATAAGGCAGCCATGTTGGGCGCACTACGAAGGTTACACAGTGGGAGATGAGCCATACAAGGGCCAAATGCATTCACGGGAAAACTGACACGAGTGTAGGAGTATGCTATACCCTGCATGGAAAGATCCAAATGAAGCACACCCTGCCCATGGAGGAACCATCCGAGGCAGCCATGTGAGGCGCACTGTGTAGGTTACTGCTGGCAGGGTGTGCAACCAATGGAGGTACACATTACAGGAATAGCACACAGTGGGGGGAAAGTACCCTGTAAGAAGAAAGAAGAGAAAGACACATTTGCAGGAAAACATTAATTTGTGAAAATGATAAATGTCCTGGTCTCATGAGAGCAGTGCGGGTGGGTGTGAGAGTGTGGGGAGCAGTGCGGGTGGGTGTAAGAATGTGGAGTGCACACTAATGTCCAATGGAACTGACCCAGCAAAATCTGGTCCTGATGCGCACGCCCCTCAGTTCCCTGCTCAGCTTGAGGGGTAGTCTTGGGGGCAGTCATGATGTTCTTGGACAGAGAAGTAGTAGGCATTGGTCCTGGTGTTCTCAAGGCAGAGGTGAGGAGAGGCCACATGATGGTCCTGAGTTGCAGTGTTTGGGGAAATTGTTTTATTCGAGATTTTAGCGTAGTCCAAATCCAGTTCAAACTCCGGTTCTAACTCCATTCTTAGCATCCCTTGATGCTAGGGAGAGGGTGATAGCTGCAGGTGACAGGGAGTGATACCAGGGAGAGGGTGACAGCAGCGGGTGACAGGGAGTGACGCCAGGGACAGGGTGACAGGGATTGAAGCTAGGGTAAGGGTGACAGCAGCAGGTTACAGGGAGTGACGACAGGGTGACAGCAGCTGGTGACAGGGAGTGACGCCAGGGAGAGGGTGACAGCAGCTGGTGACGCCAGGGAGAGGGTGACAGCAGCGGGAGACAGGGAGTGACACCAGGGAAAGGGTAACAGCAATAGCAGTGGGTGAGAGTATGACAGAGAGAAGTAAAGGGTAATGGGGATAGGCAGTGAATTAAATTATAGTGCTACTTACTTACCTGGTCCTGGACCTAGAACTGCAGCGAGGTCCTTACTTCGGTGTTAACTCCAGGGATCTTGACGTCAGATCCCCAGTGGCAAAGAGCAGCCTAAACGGGAATCCAGGGTCGGACACAGAGTGAAAGGAGAAGAGCCGGGATTGTGGCCCCTCCTCCCCCCTCACCCCTCTGGCCGGACTGCACTCTAGTTACTAGTATCGGAGTCTGGCGAAGTATGCCAGAGACGGGCAGTGGTGGCGGTGTCACAGGAGGGGGGTGAGTGAGGTGGAAATCAGCTCAAGGTACGAGACTGGGGGCTCTCGTGCTGCGCCGCGCACAACTGTCCCTGCATAGTAGTGCCGTAACTAGACATGTTAGTGCTGTGTGCAAGAAACAGCATCAGCCCCCACCCCCATATTTAAAATAGGGCCAGTGCATGCGACAAAAATATAGGGGCACAGCTTCATGGAGATAGACACTTGCCCATAAAATTATACCAATGCATATTAAGCTGTACAATAGTCTCCATTATTCAAATTACGCCGTACTGTAGCACCACTTACACACATTACACCGGGTAGAACCCGTCACACATTACGCCAGGTAGAGCTCACTTTTACACAGTACGGCAGGTATTGTCCCCTTTTTACACATTACGGCAGACAGCGTCCCCTTTTTACACAGTACGGCAGGCATTGTCTTTTTTTTACACAGTACCGCAGACATTGTCCCCTTTTTACACAGTACGGCAGACAGCGTCCCCCTTTTTACACAGTACGGCAGACAGCGTCCCCCTTTTTACACAGTACGGCAGACAGCGCCTACCTTTTTACACAGTACGGCAAACAGCGTCCCCCTTTTTACACATGACGGCAGACAGTGTGGCCCTTTTTGCACATGACGGCAGACAGCGCCCCCGCTTTTTACACATGACGGCAGACAGCATCCCCTTTTTACACATTATGGCACACCGCGTCCCCTTTTTACACATTACGGCAGACAGCATCCCCTTTTTACACATTACGGCAGACAGCGTCCCGCTTTTTACACATTACGGCAGACAGCGTCCCCTTTTTACACGGTACGACATGTATTGTCCCCTGACACTGGCAGCATGTCTGTGAATGGAGGGGGTGGGGGCAGGAAGCTGGGGTATGTAAACTGTGGGGACTGAGAAGGGTGGAGTCACAGAGACAGCAGAGTCCGCACTCACCTCATGCTCTCATGCTTCCTCTGCCGTGCTGCTTGAAGTAGGTGGAGAGGGAGAAGGGTCACCACCGCTCTGGAGTTCCACTGCTGGATGGCTTCAGTGGTTAAATCCCTCAGGGATCTGCTGTCGGGTCCTCCGCATTGCTGGTGCCGGACTTGGTGCGGGCACTGCGGGGGCTCTGTCTAATTGGAAGAGTCTGACCAGCGCTGTCCCGTCACAGCATTGACTGAGGGCGGGGATGTCATCACTGGGAGACGGGGCTGCCACCTGCTGTCTCAAGCCTGGCTAAGCCCCGCTTCCATGCAGAAGTGACCAGAGAGAGGGTTGTGTCTACGTTACCTCCGGCCAGCCGTGCAGGTGGTGCTTATGATGAGCGGTGGGTAAGACCCACATATTACAGCCCTGACTACACATACTGTACATTTCCCTGGATCAGCGGCACCCATCCACCGGTCTGACTGTCACTATTCGCGGTGGGCGGCGGGGGGGCCATGGACTAAATCTAATCTGCAAATGTACTACATGACAGGGGGGCATGTTCCTTGGTGCCCCCCTCCCAAATCAGCCTCTCTCCAATCAATCCTGACTAAGTGACAGGGGCGTGCTTTCATGTGGGCAGAAAGCACGCCCCTGTCAAAGCGGCACTTGTACTAGGTGCCGCTTACAGGGTTTTTTTCAATGGGGTTTTGCTGACCAACGCTTGGCCCCGCCCCTTGCTTCCGGCCCCTTCACACTGCCATTGGGAGGCACCGAGAGCAGTGCCTCCAGAACACTTTTAAACCACATTTTTAATCTAAAGGCTAAAGCAGATACTTATGACACGGAATCGTATTATTTTAATCATTATGACAGGGGAGGCACTGCCTCCCCTGACTGCATGTCCCTGATGAACCAGTGTCTAACAATGTACAGTGTCCCTTAAAACGTTTTCTAGAATGCTTGATCAGGATGTATCGGCTAATGTGTTACCATCAAAAATGAGGAGCTATTGTGATTCAAGATCTAACAGCCTATAAAAATTAAATTTATAGGCAACTTTCTGATACACGTGTATAGGGTATTTGCAAAATGATCCTGCAGTACATGTTTATTTAATAGAGAATTGTCTCAGAAGTTATCCTTGGCAGTCACTGATGGTTTGATTACAAAGGGATTCATTCCGAGGTGATCGCTCGCTCCGGATTTTCGCAGCACAGCGATCATGGCAGAACGGGGCTATTCTGCGCATCCATATGCACCGCAATCCGCAGGCGCGTCGTACGAGTACACAGTAGTTCATTACTCAGCGATGGCTTCTACGACGATTCCATTCGCACAGCCGATCGCAAGGAGATTGACAGGAAGATGGCGTTTGTGGGTGTCAACTGACCGTTTTCTGGGAGTGTTTGGCAAAACGCAGGCGTGTCCAGGCGTTTGCAGGGCGGGTGTCTGACGTCAATTCCGGGAACAAAAAGACTGAAGTGATTGAAAGGACTCAGTAAGTCCAGACCTACTCTGAAACTGCACAAAAATGTTTTGCCGAGCTCTGCTGCAAAGATGTTCGCACACTTGCTAAGCGAAAATACACTCCCCCGTGGGCGGCGACTATGCGTTTGCACGGCTGCTAAAAGTAGCTAGCGAGTAATCAACTCGGAATGAGGGCCAAAGACACTCTGTGATGCTTTGATCCATAAACATCCCATTACAGCATTGTTGTATACAGTACATTGCCCAAGATACACAAGGACGCTATTCCTTACACAAACCTCCCAACATGACCCTCTCCAGGAGGGACAAAATGCTCTGTTCCTGGACATCCCTCTTAATTTAGGATTGCCCTCACCTGCTTTAAACAGGTTAATTGATAACAAAGTTGTTTCAACACAGGTGAGGGCAATTTTAAATTAAGAGGGAAGTGCTGGAACAGAGCATTGTGTCCCTCCTGGAAAGGGTCTTGTTGGAAGGTATGCTATTCTTCCACCTGGCTGTCCTATTATATTGGCCAGAGGGTCTTTGTTTCAGAATTGTTCGGTGCATCTTGACACTCTGTTACAGCCCTGCATTATAAATGAACCAAATCTGTATCCCCATCACACATATTACCAATCTGTATCCTCATCACACATATTACTAGTCTGTACCCCCATCAATATATAACCAGTCTGTATCCCCATCACACATATTACCAATCTGTATCCTCATCACTCATATTACCAGTCTGTACCCCCATCAATATATAACCAGTCTGTACCCCCATCACACATATTACCAATCTGTATCCCCATCACACATATTACCAGTCTGTGCCCCATCACACATATTACCAGTCTGTACCCCCATCACACATATTACCAATCTGTATCCCCATCACACATATTACCAGTCTGTGCCCCATCACACATATTACTAGTCTGTACCCCCATTCACACATATTACCTGTCTGTACCCCATCACACATATTACCAGTCTGTATCCCATCACACATATTATCAGTCTGTACCCCCATTGCACATATTACCAGTCTGTACCCCATCGCACATATTACCAGTCTGTACCCCCATCACACATATTACCTGTCTGTACCCCATCGCACATATTACCAGCCTGTATCCCATCACACATATTACCAGTCTGTACCCCATCACACATATTACCAGTCTGTGCCCCATCACACATATTACCAGTCTGTACCCCATCACACATATTACCCATCTGTATCCCATCACACATATTACCAGTCTGTATCCCATCACACATATTACCAGTCTGTGCCCCCATCACACATATTACCAGTCTGTGCCCCCATCGCAAATATTACCAGTCTGTACCAACATCGCACATATTACCAGTCTGTATCCCCATCACACATATTACCAGTCTGTGCCCCCATCGCACATATTACCACTCTGTACCCCATCGCACATATTACCAGTCTGTTACCCCATCACACATATTACCAGTCTGTTACCCCATCACACATATTACCAGTTTGTGCCCCATCCCACATATTACCAGTCTGTATCCCCGTCACACATATTACCCATCTGTACCCTCATCACACATATTACCCGTCTGTATCCCCATCACACATATTACCAGTCTGTATCCCCCATCACACATATTACCAGTCTGTATCCCCCATCACACATATTACCAGTCTATTACCCCATCACACATATTACCAGTCTGTGCCCCCATCGCACATATTACCACTCTGTACCCCATCGCACATATTACTAGTCTGTATCCCCCATCACACATATTGCCAGTCTGTACCCCAATCACACATATTACCAGTCTGTATCCCCATCACACATATTACCAGTCTGTGCCGCATCACACATATTACTAGTCTGTGTCCCCATTCACACATATTACTTGTCTGTACCCCCATCACACATATTACCAGTCTGTATCCCATCACACATATTACCAGTCTGTACCCCCATTGCACATATTACCAGTCTGTACCTCATCGCACATATTACCAGTCTGTACCCCCATCACACATATTACCTGTCTGTACCCCATCACACATTACCAGTCTGTATCCAATCACACATATTACCAGTCTGTACCCCCATTGCACATATTACCAGTCTGTACCCCATCGCACATATTACCAGTCTGTATCCCATCACACATATTACCAGTCTGTACCCCATCACACATATTACCAGTCTGTGCCCCCATCACACATATTACCAGTTTGTACCCCATCACACATATTACCCATCTGTATCCCATCACACATAATACCAGTCTGTATCCTATCACACATATTACCAGTCTGTGCCCCCATCACACATATTACCAGTCTGTGCCCCCATCGCAAATATTACCAGTCTGTACCAACATCGCACATATTACCAGTCTGTATCCCCATCACACATATTACCAGTCTGTGCCCCCATCGCACATATTACCACTCTGTACCCCATCGCACATATTACCAGTCTGTTACCCCATCACACATATTACCAGTCTGTTACCCCATCACACATATTACCAGTTTGTGCCCCATCCCACATATTACCAGTCTGTATCCCCGTCACACATATTACCCATCTGTACCCTCATCACACATATTACCCGTCTGTATCCCCATCACACATATTACCAGTCTGTATCCCCCATCACACATATTACCAGTCTGTATCCCCCATCACACATATTACCAGTCTATTACCCCATCACACATATTACCAGTCTGTGCCCCCATCGCACATATTACCACTCTGTACCCCATCGCACATATTACTAGTCTGTATCCCCCATCACACATATTGCCAGTCTGTACCCCAATCACACATATTACCAGTCTGTATCCCCATCACACATATTACCAGTCTGTGCCGCATCACACATATTACTAGTCTGTGTCCCCATTCACACATATTACTTGTCTGTACCCCCATCACACATATTACCAGTCTGTATCCCATCACACATATTACCAGTCTGTACCCCCATTGCACATATTACCAGTCTGTACCTCATCGCACATATTACCAGTCTGTACCCCCATCACACATATTACCTGTCTGTACCCCATCACACATTACCAGTCTGTATCCCATCACACATATTACCAGTCTGTACCCCCATTGCACATATTACCAGTCTGTACCCCATCGCACATATTACCAGTCTGTATCCCATCACACATATTACCAGTCTGTACCCCATCACACATATTACCAGTCTGTGCCCCCATCACACATATTACCAGTTTGTACCCCATCACACATATTACCCATCTGTATCCCATCACACATAATACCAGTCTGTATCCTATCACACATATTACCAGTCTGTGCCCCCATCACACATATTACCAGTCTGTGCCCCCATCGCAAATATTACCAGTCTGTACCAACATCGCACATATTACCAGTCTGTATCCCCATCACACATATTACCAGTCTGTGCCCCCATCGCACATATTACCACTCTGTACCCCATCGCACATATTACTAGTCTGTATCCCCCATCACACATATTGCCAGTCTGTACCCCAATCACACATATTACCAGTCTATATCCCCATCACACATATTACCAGTCTGTGCCGCATCACACATATTACTAGTCTGTGTCCCCATTCACACATATTACCTGTCTGTACCCCCATCACACATATTACCAGTCTGTATCCCATCACACATATTACCAGTCTGTACCCCCATTGCACATATTACCAGTCTGTACCCCATCGCACATATTACCAGTCTGTACCCCCATCACACATATTACCCATCTTTATCCCATCACACATATTACCAGTCTGACCTAGAACATGTCTACCTAGTAACCATGTTGACCTAATGCATGTTGACCAATAGTGGTCGATCTAATACATGTCGACCTAAGTGTGGTCGACCTAGAGACCGGATACCACCTTACCATACATATTACCAGTCTGTATGCCCATCACACATGTTACCAGTCTATATCCCCATCACACATATTACCAGTCTGTTACCCCATCACACATATTACCAGTTTGTGCCCCATCCCACATATTACCAGTCTATAGCCCCATCACACATATTACCCATCTGTACCCCCATCACATATATTACCAGTCTGTAGCCCCATCACACATATTACCCATCTGTACCCCCATCACACATATTACCAGTCTGTATCCCCGTCACACATATTACCCATCTGTACCCTCATCACACATATTACCCGTCTGTATCCCCATCACACATATTACCAGTCTGTATCCCCCATCACACATATTACCAGTTTGTATCCCCCATCACACATATTACCGGTCTGTTACCCCATCACACATATTACCAGTCTGTGCCCCCATCGCACATATTACCACTCTGTACCCCATCGCACATATTACTAGTCTGTATCCACCATCACACATATTGCCAGTCTGTACCCCAATCACACATATTACCAGTCTGTATCCCCATCACACATATTACCAGTCTGTGCCGCATCACACATATTACTAGTCTGTGTCCCCATTCACACATATTACCTGTCTGTACCCCCATCACACATATTACCAGTCTGTATCCCATCACACATATTACCAGTCTGTATCCCATCACACATATTACCAGTCTGTACCCCATCGCACATATTACCAGTCTGTATCCCATCACACATATTACCAGTCTGTATCCCATCACACATATTACCAGTCTGTACCCCATCGCACATATTACCAGTCTGTACCCCCATCACACATATTACCTGTCTGTACCCCATCACACATATTACCAGTCTGTATCCCATCACACATATTACCAGTCTGTACCCCCATTGCACATATTAGCAGTCTGTACCCCATCGCACATATTACCAGTCTGTATCCCATCACACATATTACCAGTCTGTACCCCATCACACATATTACCAGTCTGTGCCCCCATCACACATATTACCAGTCTGTACCCCATCACACATATTACCCATCTGTATCCCATCACACATATTACCCATCTGTATCCCATCACACATATTACCAGTCTGTATCCCATCACACATATTACCAGTCTGTGCCCCCATCACACATATTACCAGTCTGTTCCCCCATCGCAAATATTACCAGTCTGTACCAAATCGCACATATTACCAGTCTGTATCCCCATCACACATATTACCAGTCTGTGCCCCCATCGCACATATTACCACTCTGTACCCCATCGCACATATTACTAGTCTGTATCCCCCATCACACATATTGCCAGTCTGTACCCCAATCACACATATTACCAGTCTGTATCCCCATCACACATATTACCAGTCTGTGCCGCATCACACATATTACTAGTCTGTGTCCCCATTCACACATATTACCTGTCTGTACCCCCATCACACATATTACCAGTCTGTATCCCATCACACATATTACCAGTCTGTACCCCCATTGCACATATTACCAGTCTGTACCCCATCGCACACATTACCAGTCTGTACCCCCATCACACATATTACCCATCTTTATCCCATCACACATATTACCAGTCTGACCTAGAACATGTCTACCTAGTAACCATGTTGACCTAATGCATGTTGACCAATAGTGGTCGATCTAATACATGTCGACCTAAGTGTGGTCGACCTAGAGACCGGATACCATCTTACCATACATATTACCAGTCTGTATCCCCATCACACATGTTACCAGTCTATGGGCCATATTCAATTAGCAGTGATAACGGACTTTTCACGTGAAAAGTCCGGTTTTCGGGTGAAAAAACTGACTTTTCACGTGAAATGCAATTTCAGCCTATTCAATTATCCTGGAAAATTTATCGGTGATCATGTTTTCACTAATTTCACTTCACCTTCTCTGAAGCAGGTGAAAAGTTGGGAAAAGTCACTATTTTAAGGTAAAAATGTTTGGATATGGTACAGAACTCCTGGGACACCCCCCTTTATGACTAATTAGGCACGTTGAAGTTTTTAATTATTTTTAATTGGCCAATAATGACATGTCATTTTTGGGGTGAAAAAGTAAAAAGTGATGGAAATTGGGGTTCAAGGTATGGGACAGGTATATTGGGGTGCTTTATGAGTGGGACAGGTGTTTTTTAGGCTTGCAGATGGGAGTAATCGGTCTGATTCCACTTTTTTTTAAAGTACCCTAAAATGACCCAAATATATACTTATACCCATTTTCATGTACCCCAAATTTAATGAGAGCATTTATTTTGCTCAAAAAAACTTGCTTTCTATCATTTTTTTGCATTTAAAAAAAAATGCATATAACCGCCATTTCACACAATTTAAGTCCCCAAAAACTCTCTAATGTGATCTCTAACACACTTCTCTTCTGTTTTCCTATGTTAGTTTAGCATTTTTTGGGGTACAGGCTGATTTCCCCATTTTCACCTGCACTTTTCACTGCAAGAATTTTCACGTGAAACCCGGTCAGAATTGAATAGGTCGAAAAATTGCCGCGAATTTGCGAAAAATGGAAAAACGGAGCGTTTTCGCTGCAATTTTCTGCCGATTGCCGCGAAAAATTTTCGGGCGAAAAATTGCCGCGAATTTGCGGATAATTGAATACCCTAGTATATCCCCATCACACATATTACCAGTCTGTTACCCCATCACACATATTACCAGTTTGTGCCCCATCCCACATATTACCAGTCTGTAGCCCCATCACACATATTACCCATCTGTACCCCCATCACACATATTACCAGTCTGTAGCCCCATCACACATATTACCCATCTGTACCCCCATCACACATATTACCAGTCTGTACCCCCATCACACATATTACCCATCTTTATCCCATCACACATATTACCAGTCTGACCTAGAACATGTCTACCTAGTAACCATGTTGACCTAATGCATGTTGACCAATAGTGGTCGATCTAATACATGTCGACCTAAGTGTGGTCGACCTAGAGACCGGATACCACCTTACCATACATATTACCAGTCTGTATCCCCATCACACATGTTACCAGTCTATATCCCCATCACACATATTACCAGTCTGTTACCCCATCACACATATTACCAGTTTGTGCCCCATCCCACATATTACCAGTCTGTAGCCCCATCACACATATTACCCATCTGTACCCCCATCACACATATTACCAGTCTGTAGCCCCATCACATATATTACCCATCTGTACCCCCATCACAAATATTACCAGTCTGTACCCCCATCACACATATTACCCATCTTTATCCCATCACACATATTACCAGTCTGACCTAGAACATGTCTACCTAGTAACCATGTTGACCTAATGCATGTTGACCAATAGTGGTCGATCTAATACATGTCGACCTAAGTGTGGTCGACCTAGAGACCGGATACCACCTTACCATACATATTACCAGTCTGTATCCCCATCACACATGTTACCAGTCTGTACCCCCATCACACATATTACCCATCTTTATCCCATCAACACATATTACCAGTCTGACCTAGAACATGTCTACCTAGTAACCATGTTGACCTAATGCATGTTGACCAATAGTGGTCGATCTAATACATGTCGACCTAAGTGTGGTCGACCTAGAGACCGGTTACCACCTTACCATACATATTACCAGTCTGTGCCCCCATCACACATATTACCAGTCTATACCCCATCACACATATTACCAGTCTGTTACCCCATCACACATATTACCAGTTTGTGCCCCATCCCACATATTACCAACCTGTACCCCATCACACATATTACCAGTCTGTATCACATCACACATATTACCCATCTGTACCCCCATCACACATATTACCAGTCTGTATGCCATCACACATATTACCAGTCTGTATCTTATCACACATATTACCAGTCTGTATCTTATCACACTTATTACCAGTCTGTATCTTATCACACATATTACCCATCTGTATCCTTATCACACATATTACCAGTCTGTATCTTATCACACATATTACCAGTCTGTATCTTATCACACATATTACCAGTCTGTATCTTATCACACATATTACCAGTCTGTACCTTAAAATACCAGTCTGTATCTTATCACACATAATACTAGCCTGTATCTTATCACACATATTACCAGTCTCTGTACCTTATCACACATATTACCAGTCTCTGTACCTTATCACACTTATTACCAGTCTCTGTACCTTATCACACATATTACCAGTCTGTATCTTATCACACATAATACCAGCCTGTATCTTATCACACATATTACCAGTCTCTGTACCTTATCACACTTATTACCAGTCTCTGTACCTTATCACACATAATACCAGCCTGTATCTTATCACACATAATACCAGCCTGTATCTTATCACACATATTACCAGTCTCTGTACCTTATCACACTTATTACCAGTCTCTGTACCTTATCACACATATTACCAGTCTGTACCTTATCACACATATTACCAGTCTGTATCTTATCACACATATTACCAGTCTGTATCTTATCACACATATTACCAGTATGTACCCTCATCACACATATTACCAGTCTGTACCTTATCACACATATTACCAGTCTGTATCTTATCACACATATTACCAGTCTGTGCCCCATCACACATATTACCAGTCTGTATCTTATCACACATATTACCAGTCTGTAGCTCATCACACATATTACCAGTCTGTATCTTATCACACATATTACCAGTCTGTAGCTCATCACACATATTACCAGTCTGTATCTTATCACACATATTACCAGTCTGTAGCTCATCACACATATTACCAGTCTGTATCTTATCACACATATTACCAGTCTGTAGCTCATCACACATATTACCAGTCTGTACCTTATAACACATATTACCAGTCTGTATCTTATCACACATATTACCAGTCTGTATCTTATCACACATATTACCAGTCTGTGCCCCATCACACATATTACCAGTCTGTATCTTATCACACATATTACCAGTCTGTAGCTCATCACACATATTACCAGTCTGTATCTTATCACACATAATACCAGCCTGTATCTTATCACACATATTACCAGTCTCTGTACCTTATCACACTTATTACCAGTCTCTGTACCTTATCACACATATTACCAGTCTGTACCTTATCACACATATTACCAGTCTGTATCTTATCACACATATTACCAGTCTGTATCTTATCACACATATTACCAGTATGTACCCTCATCACACATATTACCAGTCTGTACCTTATCACACATATTACCAGTCTGTATCTTATCACACATATTACCAGTCTGTGCCCCATCACACATATTACCAGTCTGTATCTTATCACACATATTACCAGTCTGTAGCTCATCACACATATTACCAGTCTGTATCTTATCACACATATTACCAGTCTGTAGCTCATCACACATATTACCAGTCTGTATCTTATCACACATATTACCAGTCTGTAGCTCATCACACATATTACCAGTCTGTATTTTATCACACATATTACCAGTCTGTATCTTATCACACATATTACCAGTCTGTAGCTCATCACACATATTACCAGTCTGTATCTTATCACACATATTACCAGTCTGTAGCTCATCACACATATTACCAGTCTGTACCTTATAACACATATTACCAGTCTGTATCTTATCACACATATTACCAGTCTGTATCTTATCACACATATTACCAGTCTGTGCCCCATCACACATATTACCAGTCTGTATCTTATCACACATATTACCAGTCTGTAGCTCATCACACATATTACCAGTCTGTACCTTATAACACATATTACCAGTCTGTATCTTATCACACATATTACCAGTCTGTATCTTATCACACATATTACCAGTCTGTGCCCCATCACACATATTACCAGTCTGTATCTTATCACACATATTACCAGTCTGTAGCTCATCACACATATTACCAGTCTGTAGCCTGTGTGAGGCAGATCATGTCTATCTATTTTTTTACTGTATCTATCGATCTGGCACTTAAAAAAGAACCAAAACAACACACTGTAAATATACATGGGAGGGACACCCTTGCAGAAGAATTATATATAAACAATTGCTATTGAAAATGTCAAGGGTTTTGAAGAGTTAACTCACCAATGTATGTGAGTGCCCGGCTGCTGTGAACACAGTGGAGAGGAGAGTTCCTGTAGAGGGGAAGGTTTCAGAAACAAAGTGCAGAGAGTTTACTTCCACTTTCTGCTCTCACTGCAGACACGGCTGATACAAAGCAAGGAACAGAGGGGATAGTTTACAGACCATGCTGAGCAAGTATTGGGCTGTTGGTGTGTGTGCAGGGGGCAGTGGGATTCTAGCTACTCAAAAATGCCTCTGCGTGCGCTACTGCACGGACGGGGGACAATGGAGGAAGTCTCCTCTTCACACCTGTAGCCCGGGGGCAAATGACTCCATTGTCTTACGGAGTTCCGCCTCTATCTTGAGCGACCATTTGAAGTTGTGTATAAAGATGGAAAATCTGATAGTATTGCCAGTCCATACCCCATCAAATGTATTGCCAGACTATGCCTCATCATAAGTATTGCCAGCCTGTATCCCCATCACACATATTACCAGTCTATATCCCCATCACACATATTACCAGTCTGTATCACATCACACATATTACCAGCAGGGCTTAAAGTGGTCCTGGAGAGGTGGGGGAACTCATCTTCCCCACAACCCCTCCCCCTTAGCGCGCGCCGTAGGCGCGCGTGCCGCAAAAAAGGGTGTGGTTTCATAAGGAAGGGGCGTGGCCACACAAAAGTACCCCAAATTCAAAGTAATGCCTCACTGTAGCACAATCTTATTCACATTGCCCGCCCCATATGCTTACAGAATGCCCCCAGTAGTGCTCACCATTAAATAAGTAAACATATATATATATCTCATGTTTCTCCAGCAGAACTCAATAAGGACAAGAGTCGGCTTTAGTGACTAAAGCCAACTCTTGTCCTTATTGTGTGCCGCTGGAGAAACATGTATGCCTAAATAATGATAAAGAAAGCACACTCACTCACATGACCTGACGGCGGGCGCAGCAGGAGAAGGGCACAGGAATGTGCAGCAATAAATGTAGGGCACGTGTGGGGGGTGCGCACACCTATGATCCTATGCATGTGTGCGGGGGGACCCACTGTCACGGGCTCCGGCGGTCCCATTACGCTGTGCTGCGGGGAGACAGATTTGCCGGTCCCAGTATCCGTATAGGGGAAGGGGCTGCGCTTTTGAATCTAGCGCCGATTGCGCACCAATCACGTATCGCGGACTGTTAGCCAATGAGAAACTGCCACTAGGCAGCTTCTCATTGGCTGGCGGTCCGCGAGCCGTGATTGGCTCACGCCAGCTTTTGAAATAGCCGCCCCTTCTTTTAATTGGATCTGCAGCTGGTCCGCGAGCCGGGATTGGCTGGCGGACGCTGCAAACTTTACAATGCAGCCGTGACCTGATGCTGTGGCCGGACGGAGGCGGAACTGGTTCCGCCTGCAATTAGAGGTGACGGAACGCAGTTCCGCCCCGTTCCGGCCCACTTTAACCCCTGATTACCAGTCTATATACCCATCACACATATTACCAGTCTGTATCCCCATAACACATATTACCAGTCTGTATCCCATCACACATATTACCAGTCTGTATCCCCATCACACATATTACCAGTCTGTACCGCATCACATATATTACCAGTCTGTACCCCATCACACATATTACCAGTCTGTATCCCCATAACACATACTACCAGTCTGTACCCCATCACACATATTACCAGTCTGTATCCTCATCACACATATTACCAGTCTGTATCCCCATCACACATATTACCAGTCTGTATCCTCATCACACATATTACCAGTCTGTATCCTCATCACACATATTACCAGTCTGTATCCTCATCACACATATTACCAGTCTGTATCCTCATCACACATATTACCAGTCTGTATCCCCATCACACATATTACCAGTCTATATCCTCATCACACATATTACCAGTCTATATCCTCATCACACATATTACCAGTCTGTATCCCCATCACACATATTACCAGTCTGTTTCCCATCACACATATTACCAGTCTGTATCACATCACACATATTACCAGTCTGTATCCCCATCACACATATTACCAGTCTGTACCTCATCGCACATATTACCAGTCTGTATCCCCATAACACAAACTACCAGTCTGTATCCCCATAACACAAACTACCAGTCTATATCCCCATCACACATACTGTATTACCAGCCTGTATCCCCGTCACACATATTACCAGTCTGTTTCCCCGTCACACATATTACCAGCCTGTTTCCCATCACACATATTACCAGTCTGTATCTTATCACACATATTACCAGTCTGTATCCCCATCACACATATTACCAGTCTGTATCCCCATCACACATATTACCAGTCTGTATCCCCATCACACATATTACCATGCTGTATCCCCATAACACAAACTACCAGTCTGTACCTCATCGCACATATTACCAGTCTGTACCCCATCACATATATTACCAGTCTATGTCCCCATCACATATATTACCAGTCCATATCCCCGTCACACATATTACCAGTCTGTATCCCCGTCACACATATTACCAGTCTGTTTCCCATCACAAATATTACCAGTCTGTATCCCCGTCACACATATTACCAGTCTGTTTCCCATCACACATATTACCAGTCTGTTTCCCCGTCACATATATTACCAGTCCATATCCCCGTCACACATATTACCAGTCTGTATCCCCGTCACACATATTACCAGTCTGTTTCCCATCACACATATTACCAGTCTGTTTCCCCATCACACATATACCAGTCTGTATCCCCGTCACACATATTACCAGTCTGTACCCCCATCACACATATTACCAGTCTGTACCCCCATCACACATATTACCAGTCTGTATCCCATCACACATATTACCAGTCTGTATCCCCATCACACATATTACCAGTCTGTAACCCCATCACACATATTACCAGTCTGTATCGCCATCACACATATTACCAGTCTGTACCCCATCACACATATTACCAGTCTGTTTCCCATCACACATATTACCAGTCTGTTTCCCATCACACATATTACCAGTATGTACCCTCATCACACATATTACCAGTCTGTATCCCCATCACACATATTACCAGTCTGTATCGCCATCACACATATTACCAGTCTGTACCCCATCACACATATTACCAGTCTGTTTCCCATCACACATATTACCAGTCTGTTTCCCATCACACATATTACCAGTATGTACCCCCATCACACATATTACCAGTCTGTATCCCCGTCACACATATTACCAGTCTGTTTCCCATCACACATATTACCAGTCTGTTTCCCCGTCACACATATTACCAGTCTGTATCCCCATCACACATATTACCAGTATGTACCCCCATCACACATATTACCAGTCTATTTCCCATCACACATATTACCAGTCTGTTTCCCATCACACATATTGCCAGTATGTACCCTCATCACACATATTACCAGTCTGTTTCCCATCACACATATTACCAGTCTGTACCCCCATCACACATATTACCAGTCTGTATCCCATCACACATATTACCAGTCTGTATCCCCGTCACACATATTACCAGTCTGTACCCCCATCACACATATTACCAGTCTGTTTCCCATCACACATATTACCAGTCTGTTTCCCATCACACATATTACCAGTATGTATCCCCCATCACACATATTACCAGTCTGTACCCCATCACACATATTACCAGTTTGTACCCCATCACACATATTACCAGTCTGTACCCCATCACACATATTACCAGTCTGTTTCCCCGTCACACATATTACCAGTCTGTATCCCCATCACACATATTACCAGTCTGTTTCCCATCACACATATTACCAGTCTGTATCCCCATCACACATATTACCAGTCTGTATCCCCATCACACATATTACCAGTATGTACCCTCATCACACATATTACCAGTCTGTATCCCCATCACACATATTACCAGTCTGTATCCCCATCACACATATTACCAGTATGTACCCTCATCACACATATTACCAGTCTGTATCTTATCACACATATTACCAGTCTGTATCCCCATCACACATATTACCAGTCTGTATCTTATCACACATATTACTAGTCTGTACCCCATCACACATATTACCAGTCTGTACCCTATCACACATATTACCAGCCTGTATCCCCATCACACATATTACCAGCCTGTATCGCCATCACACATATCAACAGTCTATGTCCCCATGCTACAGTACATATTACAAGGTTCTTCCCTCTTTCCCATATAATATAGAGCAGCTTTCCTGGCGTTGTACACTATAACTGATACTCACACACAGAGATAGCAGCAGCCTATTCTCTGAGTTCCTACTTAGTTTTGCATAGCATTTATGGTGGATTTACGTAGGTGTCATACTGAGGGGGAAGAATGTGATTATTATTTTTTTTATTTTTTTTACATGTTTGTGAATTTTGTACTGTGTGATATTGTCACTATTACAGCTGAATCTGAATTCCTTGGCTAATTATCTAAGGAGTCATGTTACATGTATCAAAAGGCCCTTAAGGCCTAACTGCCTTCATTCATACAGTATGACTCACAACACCGCTAGCTACAGTGTATCTCTCTACTATGTTACTGAGAGCTGCCAAGACTTATGATTGACACTACTGTAACTGAGTTGTACCGAGCTTAGAGACATCTTACCTGTACTGTGCATAGAGACATCTCACCTGTTCCAAGCATAGAGACATCTCACCTGTACTGTGCATAGAGACATCTCACCTGTACCGAGCATAGAGACATCTCACCTGTACCGAGCATAGAGACATCTTACCTCTACTGAGCATAGAGACATCTTACCTCTACTGAGCATAGAGACATCTCACCTGTACTGTGCATAGAGACATCTCACCTGTTCCAAGCATAGAGACATCTCACCTGTACCGAGCATAGAGACATCTCACCTGTTCCAAGCATAGAAACATCTCACCTGTACCGAGCATAGAGACATCTTACCTGTACTGAGCATAGAGACATCTCACCTGTACTGTGCATATAGACATCTCACCTGTACTGAGCATAGAGACATCTCACCTGTACTGTGCATAGAGACATCTCACCTGTTCCAAGCATAGAGACATCTCACCTGTACTGTGCATAGAGACATCTCACCTGTACCGAGCATAGAGACATCTCACCTGTACCGAGCATAGAGACATCTTACCTCTACTGAGCATAGAGACATCTTACCTCTACTGAGCATAGAGACATCTCACCTGTACTGTGCATAGAGACATCTCACCTGTTCCAAGCATAGAGACATCTCACCTGTACTGAGCATAGAGACATCTCACCTGTTCCAAGCATAGAAACATCTCACCTGTACCGAGCATAGAGACATCTCACCTGTACTGTGCATAGAGACATCTCACCTGTACTGTGCATATAGACATCTCACCTGTACTGAGCATAGAGACATCTCACCTGTACTGTGCATAGAGACATCTCACCTGTTCCAAGCATAGAGACATCTCACCTGTACTGAGCATAGAGACATTTCACCTGTACTGTGCATAGAGACATCTCACCTGTTCCAAGCATAGAGACATCTCACCTGTACTGAGCATAGAGACATCTCACCTGTTCCAAGCATAGAAACATCTCACCTGTACCGAGCATAGAGACATCTCACCTGTACTGAGCATAGAGACATCTTACCTGTACTGTGCATATAGACATCTCACCTGTACTGAGCATAGAGACATCTCACCTGTACTGTGCATAGAGACATCTCACCTGTTCCAAGCATAGAGACATCTCACCTGTACTGAGCATAGAGACATTTCACCTGTACTGTGCATAGAGACATCTCACCTGTTCCAAGCATAGAGACATCTCACCTGTACTGAGCATAGAGACATCTCACCTGTTCCAAGCATAGAAACATCTCACCTGTACCGAGCATAGAGACATCTCACCTGTACTGAGCATAGAGACATCTTACCTGTACTGTGCATATAGACATCTCACCTGTACTGAGCATAGAGACATCTCACCTGTACTGTGCATAGAGACATCTCACCTGTTCCAAGCATAGAGACATCTCACCTGTACTGAGCATAGAGACATCTCACCTGTACTGTGCATAGAGACATCTCACCTGTTCCAAGCATAGAGACATCTCACCTGTACTGAGCATAGAGACATCTCACCTGTTCCAAGCATAGAAACATCTCACCTGGGGGCGTGGCCTGGCACAGGAGGAGAGCAGTCGCAGCCTGAGAGAGCTCCTGCTTTAAACATCTAAAAACCCCTCCAGGACTGCCTAGACCCGCTCCTTACCATTACCCCCACTCACTAACCCTCCCCTCAACACCCCGCTCTCACCAGACCCGGACCGCGGAGTCGGGGAGCAACGTGGACGCTCCCGCAGATTGCGGCCCAGTCACAGAGTAAAAGCCGGGGCCTCGATTTCGGCGGCTGCCGCACCGGAAGTCCGGGGACTCGGCCGACACCTGTCTCCTTGCCAGATCTCCCTCAACACCCCGCTCTCGCCAAACCTGGACCGCGGAATCGGGGAGCAACGTGGACGCTCCCGCGGATTGCGGCCCAGTCACAAGGTGAAAGCCGGGGCCTCGATTTCGGCGGCTGCCGCGCCGGAAGTCCGGGGACTCAGCCGACACCCGCCTCCCTGCCAGATCTCCGGGAACCGCGGTGGGATTCTCAGCACCATCACTGACGCCCCAGCACGAAGGGGCCGGGGCCACGAACGATACCCCGCAGCGCCGCGGGCCGCGGAGGTCAGAGATCAGCGAGGACGCTCCCGCTGATTGCGGCCCAGTAAAAGCCGGGGCCTCCATTTCGGTCACTGCCGCGCCGGACGCCCGGCGACCCCGCCGACCCGCTGGATCGAAGGGAGGCCTATGACGATGACCACCACGTCTCCCTAACAGCATCCACAGACCCTGCTGACCACCTGGCTGGTGGCGCCCGACCCCAAAGCGGCCCGGTCACCGGACAAGAACCGGGGCCTTGCTTTGCCCATTGTCACATCGGACACCCGGAAGTCCCGCCGCCCTAGAGAACTTTTGGAGGCCGCGGCAAGGCACCCAGCACCATCACCGGTACCTCACCTCTGAGGGACCGAGGCCGCAGACACCAACCCGCTGCGCCGAGGGAGGACCGACGGCGTACACAGACCCTGCGACACGCCTGAATAGTGACACCCAATTTCACGGCGGCTGTTGATATAAAAAATTAAGCCCACTACAACTCTTATCCATACCTCTGACAACCTCCTCAACATCTGTCAAGGGATACCCAGGCCCCCCTCACCCTGATCTCTGCTGTAGTGAGCTAGATGCCGTATTCGATGAACACCTGCAACGCACTAAATGAAGACCAGCAATAAATGACCACCTAGCACATGAGACCCACTACATCATTTACTACCTAAGCACCTAGTGTTTTTAGCCTTAACCTCCCTCTCTGGGCGATCCTGCATGGAAAAATTCTTGATACCTCTACCCGTAATGCCCGCAGGGACTGACCAACAAGCCCGAGAGGACACCCCGGAAATAGACACATCGGACTCTGATCACTCTACTACACGCTCGCTTTCCAGAAGCTCCCGCAAATCTAAACCGCCTGCCAAACAACCCAAAATGAAGCATAAAGACCTACTGGCGGTACTAGGCCCTCTTCTCGACGAGAAACTAGCGGGCATAAAGGAGGCTATCGAATCATCATCAACTCTATTAACCCAACACTCCACTCGCCTTGATGAGGCAGAGCAAAGGATCTCGGCCCTAGAGGATGACCTGACTGAAGCTCAAAGATCCTTACAGGCGAAACAACTCGAAGTCGCGGATCTCTCGGATAAGCTCGATGACCTGGAAAATCGTAGCATACGAAACAACCTACGAGTCATCGGTATCCCCGAATCCGTAAAAGGCCACGAACTCTTAGATCTCCTCTCGCTAGCCATCCCAGAACAACTGTCCATGAACCTCAAGGGATCTCCCCTGATCATCGAAAGAGCACACAGATTAGGCCCGGAACGGAAAAACCCATCAGGCCGCCCACGTCCGGTCATCATGAGGATCTTAAATTACGCAGATAAAACGAGACTCCTAGACCAATACCGAAAAACAGCCAATTTGTCGATCAACGGAGAACGCCTTCTCATCTTTCAGGACTTCTCAGCTGTGGTGGCGGCGAAACGCAAAGACTTTGCCCCCATATGCAAACACCTCTTTGAGGCAAAGATCAAATTCGCACTACTGTACCCAGCGCGCCTCAGAGTCTTTGAAGACGGACGCCCGAAGTTCTTTGAAGATCCAGACGAAGCTAGGCTACATTTCGCCCTTCCTTCCACTTGATCATTACGTGACTCTTTTTGATAATGGCTAAACACTATCCGAACCTTAATTTCGGGTCTCAGATGCAGAATATAAGGAGTGCGAATATCCCGCACTCATGTATATTTTCTGTTGTTTAGGTTTCCATAGTTGGAAACTACTTATGTTATTGTTTTTATGTTTTGTCGGTTGTGCCTGCCTGGGTCGGGGCCCCCTCCCCCCACTGGGAAACTCCCCCCCCCCCGTTCGCTGGGTCGGGGTGGGACCCCATCTTATCCTTTCAACCTTTCTAATGATATTTTTCCCGATGGGAGTGGGATAATATGCCCTCCGACTCCCACTCACAAACTCCCATAGACGTAGACCCAGTGGCCACACTACTCCACATGGTATCTTGGAACGTAGAGGGCCTTAATCACCCGGTCAAACGGAAAAAAGTGCTGGCTCATTTGAAACGTATGTCTCCTCAGATTGTATTTTTACAAGAGACACACTGGTTGGATGATCCTAGACATACCCTCCGTGCCCCGTGGATAGGGAGTTGCATATCGTCTCCCTATCACACGAAATCTAGGGGTGTGGCGATTCTAATCCATGCCAACCTACAGCACTCAATCCTCAGAAAACAGCTTGACCCAGAGGGTAGATTTTTATTATTAGATATAAACATACAAAACACAACATACACTCTCCTCAACGTATATGCACCAAATACTTCACCTGATTCTTTTTTTGCAGATCTGCTATCGACCCTTATTACCTGGGGAGGCCAAAACTTGATAGTTGGCGGAGATTTTAACACAGTCGTCGACCCATCCATGGACAGATCCAGGGTAAGTGCTACTACCTCTACTCCCCACACCCACTTGCTCTCCTCCTTCTGTACCCAACTAAACCTCCTAGACCCGTGGAGAATACTCCACCCCACCCAAAAAGACTATTCCTTTTATTCCCACCCCCATTCATCCCACTCCAGAATCGACTACATCTTTACCGGCACCAATCTTCTACCCAAAATCACTTACACATCTATCGAGAACATTATCATCTCGGACCACGCCCCTATATCTCTCCGTCTCCAGCTAGGATTACCACAACGCACCGCCTTGAGATGGCGATTTCCAGCCTATCTCCGCCAGTCCACTGATTTTATGCTTCACCTCAAACAGTCCTGGCATAACTACACCTCAGACAATAGCGACCAACAATTAGACTCACCAGTCTTTTGGGGGGCGGCAAAGGCCGTCCTGAGGGGACACATCATGTCCTATACACACGCCAAACGGAAAAAATTTTCCTCCCAACTACACGCCCTGAGCTCCACTCTCACCTCTACATACCGCAGCTACACACAACATGACACCCCCGCCCATAAAGAGGCATACCTCTCAGCCAAGCTTGTATATGATACATTCCTCACGGAACGGGCTCAGCTCTCCTACGACTATCAGCGGAATAGACTCCACAGATGGGGTAACAAATCAGGCAAATTATTAGCAAATCTAATCAAAGGACCCAAATCTCGTAACTGGGTCAACGCGATCATGCATGCGGACAAACTGACCACCACCCCTGACCTCATTTGTTCAGAATTTAGAGATTTCTACCAATCTTTATGTACCAAAGGCCCTGATGATTCTGCTGCCAACCACTCATTTTTGAGAGAGGCAGACCTCCCCATTTTGACCCAAGAGGAGAGGGAATCCCTAGATAAACCGATAACAGTGGAGGAGGTGGTGGAGGTCATCAAGACCCTACCGAACAATAAAAGCCCCGGCCCAGATGGTTATGGAGCGGAATTTTACAAAATATTAAGAGACGAACTCGCCCCTACCCTCACTTCACTCTATAACCATATTCTCACCTCCAAACAAATCCCCATTAGATTTAACGAAGCCACAATTATTGTTATACCAAAACCAGGCAAAGACCCCTCCCTGCCTGGGTCCTACAGACCGATTTCACTCCTTAATCAAGACTTTAAAGTCCTCACCAAATTGATGGCCAACCGACTACAGCTATGCCTTTCCCGTATTATATCGCCGGCGCAGATGGGATTTCTTAAACACAGACAATCAGTGCGAGGCATCAGAGTGGCGCTGGCAGCCATTACTCACTCCCACACCAATAATATCACAGACAACATCCTAATCAACCTGGACGCTGAAAAAGCCTTCGACAAAATTGCCTGGCCTCACTTAACAAGAGTTCTACTCTACCAGTAATTTGGCGAGACGTTTCGGGGACTGGTTGACTCTCTCTACATTAACCCATCTGCGCAGGTGATAGTTAACAATATCCCCTCCCCACCCTTTCTCCTAGAGAGAGGAACTAGACAGGGTTGCCCCCTCTCCCCCCTCCTCTTCAACATCGCCCTAGAACCCCTTATACGATATATCACCAACTTACCCACCTTTCGTGGTAGAAAAATTGGCAACAGGGAAATTAAACTTATAGCATTTGCAGACGACATCCTTATACTTACCTCCAATCCACGACAGTCGGTAATGGCACTACAAGAAGCTATTGCCCGCTTTTCCTCTTTTGCAGGCTTCACCGTCAATTTCGACAAGTCGGAAGCATTGGCCATATTTCCCCAGATTACCAAGGGCTGGGATACCCCCTTCCCATTCCGATGGGCTAGCACTCACATTACATATCTAGGCATCATACTTCCCGCTGACCCCACCCATCTATACACTGACAACATCCACCCAATTCTCAATAAGATCCAGACAGAACTTACGCTATGGCAAACACTACCCTTAAATCTATTGGGACGCTGTAATCTGGTCAAGATGGTTAGTTTCCCCAGACTGCTCTACGTCCTGCAGATGTTGCCCATCATACTCTCAAAAGCTGATGTATCTCATCTCAATTCCTTAATCTCGAAATTTATCTGGGCCAATAAACGACCCAGGATAAGTCTTTTTAAATTAACCCAAACAATACAGAACGGAGGGGTGAATCTGCCGAGCGTGGAGCAGTACAACCATGCTTGTCTCCTCCGATTCGCCGTGGACTGGATCCACGGAACGTCTACCTTTACCGACTCACTAGTCGACTCCCAATTCTGTACCCCCCTATCCCTCAGCTATATCCTCCATGCAAACAAATCTGAAATATCTAACCTTCGTTTGGATAACCCTCTATTAACTTCCACTATTATAGCGTGGAGACTCTCCCGCAGATCTCTCAAGCTACACCACACCTACTCACTTTTTCTCCCTTTGGTCGGGAATACACAATTCCAAAATGGTCAGGCTCACATCCCCTTTACCAATTGGTACGCTTTAGGTATCACATGTATAGGAAACCTCCTCGACTCCAACAAAAGAATACTCACTTTCACGGAGGTATCAACCAAATATGGAATTAGCCTCCGCCATCGCTTTAATTTCCACCAAATATCACACTATATACGGTCGATTCTCTCACATCTTACTGCCCCAGACCTGGTTAACTCTCTGGACGCACTTCTGCGCACAGGGACCTGCTCCATCTCAGCAATATATACCCGCATACGCACGGAACACATACCCACCACAGACCTCACACAAATACAAACATGGTCCACCCAAATCCCGTCCATGTCCCCGGAGAACATAGTGGATAGCTTTGCGAGCTCCCTTAAACTTATCCCTGCCAGCCTCTATCAAGAAATGGCATACAAAATACTACACAGAGCCTACATATCACCAAGGAGGAGCCATCTGATGGGCTTGTCCGACTCGGCTAAATGCTTAAAATGCTCTTCACTAATAGCAGATCTTATGCACTGCTTCTGGCACTGCTGCCACATTCAAAAATTTTGGACAGAACTACACACCTACGGAACTGCCGAGTTGGGCTTGCGCTTCCAGTGTACTGCCTCTTGGGCGCTATTCGGGTATGTCCGTGACCAAAGCGATATTCCCTCTCGAGACACGAAACTAATTATGATCCTCTCAGCGGTGGGCAGAAAGGCCATATTACAACAATGGATATCCAATACCCCTCCCACACTACCTCTAGCTACCTCTAGACTACTATTCCTATTCACGATGGACTGGCTAGAGACTTCCCTTAACAAAGAAATATTAACCCCCACTCTGTTTCACTGCTGGCGACGATTTATCAACACACTACCTACTCCGACAAAAACAGCCATCAAACAAAGCTTTCACTGCACCACCTGGTACGGACACCAAGTCCTAGCAGATGACCCCCCCATCGCTCTTCCATGACTACACCCTAGCCCCCTCTCCTCTTCCCTACCTTCTACTCTTCTCTTGTTCTCTTGCTTTCTATCCCCTCTCATCATCTCAACTCTGATTGCCAACACTTGACCCTTAAGTTCTTACAACTACCTCCTCCTAATCCCTAACACTGGATATCTATCGTCTATCTCTTCTTATCACACTGTTGATGTCTCCGTGGATGGGTCGGCGGCCCCTGGGTCCAGGCAGGTACGATTAATAATGTTAATAATGTTGTTGATATTGTTAGTGTTTTTATTGTTTTAGGATTTAGCGATCCCCAAAGGGGGAGACGCATTAATATGCTTTACTGTTAGGCAAAGAATCTGCTAATTAGCAGGAACACATTAGCTGTTCCATCATATTTTATGTTTACTAATTTTGCTATTTGGTTACACAATACCAGGATATAACATATATCTAGACGTCTCGATGTAAAAAGTGAAAATGTGAGGTTCTCTGTTTTGGGATTTTCTCTTTCTTTTTATACACGACTGTTCCGGGCGGCTAATGTGGCCCCAGGTGCAGTTGAATTATATGTCATTATATGTCATTACCTGTTACGATTCAATATGCCTTTTTTGACCTCAATAAAAATATTTTGGGGGGGGAAAAAAGAAACATCTCACCTGTACCGAGCATAGAGACATCTCACCTGTACTGAGCATAGAGACATCTTACCTGTACTGTGCATATAGACATCTCACCTGTACTGAGCATAGAGACATCTCACCTGTACTGAGCATATAGACATCTCACCTGTACTGAGCATAGAGACACCTCACCTGTACTGTGCATAGAGCCATCTCACCTGTTCCAAGCATACAGACATCTCACCTGTACTGAGCATAGAGACATCTTACCTGTACTGTGCATATAGACATCTCACCTGTACTGTGCATAGAGACATCTCACCTGTACTGAGCATAGAGACATCTTACCTGTACTGTGCATAGAGCCATCTCACCTGTTCCAAGCATAGAGACATCTCACCTGTACTGAGCATAGAGACATCTCACCTGTACTGTGCATAGAGACATCTCACCTGTTCCAAGCATAGAGACATCTCACCTGTACTGAGCATAGAGACATCTCACCTGTACCGAGCATAGAGACATCTTACCTGTACTGAGCATAGAGACATCTCACCTGTACCGAGCATAGGGACATCTTACCTGTACCGAACATAGAGACATCTCCTCACCTGCCCTGAGCACAGAGACATCTCCTCACCTGTCCTGAGCACAGAGACAACTCACCTGTACTGAGCACATAGCATACTTGCCTACCTGACCCTCTCCATGAGGGAGAAAATGCTCTGTTCCTGGACTTTCCTGGTAATGTATGATTGCCATCACCTGTGGTGAGCTAGTTAATTGATAAGAAAGGTGTTTCACCACAGGTGATGACAATCATACATTACCAGGAAAGTCCAGGAGCAGAGCATTTTCTCCCTCATGGAGAGGGTCAGGTAGGCAAGTATGGCACATAGACATCTCCTCACCTGTACTGAGCACAGACACATCTCCTCACCTGTCCTGAGAAAAGAGACACTGCCTCAACTGTACTGAGCACAGACACATCTCCTAACCTGTACTAAGCATAGAGGCATCTCCTCACCTGTACTGAGCATAGAGACATCTCCTCACCTGTCCTGAGCATAGAGACATCTCCTCACCTGTACTGAGCATAGAGACATCTCCTCACCTGTACTGAGCATAGAGACATCTCCTCACCTGTCCTGAGTATAGAGACATCGCCTCACCTGTCCTGAGCATAGAGACATCGCCTCACCTGTACTGAGCATAGAGACATCTCCTCACCTGTACTGAGCATAGAGACATCTCCTCACCTGTACTGAGCATAGAGACATCTCCTCACCTGTCCTGAGCATAGAGACATCTCCTCACCTGTCCTGAGCATAGAGACATCTCCTCACCTGTCCTGAGCATAGAGACATCGCCTCACCTGTCCTGAGAAAAGAGACATTGCCTCACCTGTATGTAGCCCCTTACAGGATGAGTCTTATGGGGTTGTGTAATTAAGCATAATAATTGAGTTAAATTAGTTGTAGACACACATATATAGTATTTCTAGAGTGTTGGATTCAATAAGGCCCCCATTCAAGTATATTGTACATGTAAATAAATGCATATGTAACCTCCATCCACATAATGGGAGATACGGGAAAGAAGCAGAGTACATATACAGTATGTAGTGTATAATACAGGCTTACCTACCCTCCCGCATTTAGCGGGAGGCTCCCGATTTTTAATCAAGTCTCCTGCTACCCCGCAAACCTTGCTTTGCCTCCCGGTTTTTAGGCTCCGTCTGTAAAAATCTGTACTGCGCATGTGCGAGTCCAGAAATGCTGGGGGCAGGGCTTGCACGGGACGGGAGACATCATTGCTGTTGTGTGTACTAGCGCCGTGTAGAGGCAGGCAGTCTGAGTGGATGCTCTTCAGTGTCTTCACTGCTGCCGGCCTCAGTGCTGCAGGACAGGCGCTGCAGGCAGAGACTGGATCCTGCCACAGGTAAATTACGGTACAGGATGTGCACTGTGGGAAGCTTACCAATGCAGGGACAGTATCAACTGTTGAACGACAGCAGTGTCAAGGCCCTTCAGTGCCGATCCCACTGTCCGGGTGTTCCTTCCCCTGATCCCACAGAGACGTGAAAAGTTTTTTCCCTGGTACAGGCTCAGGCAGCAGTGGCAGCCATCCCACAGCTGAGGCCCCGCCCCTTACATAGGCCCCACCCCCTCCGCATCCCGCGATTTCCCCCTCTCAAAGTCCACACACCTTACTATGAGGTTCCACTGAACCATTCCAGCACGTTTCCTACTGGTAAGAGCTCATTGTTTGGACTCACCATTTCCATTGTATTTATTTATTTATTTTAGATGTGATCATTCAGTGTGGATGCTGTAGGTGGGAGGGATAACATTATGGGAAATTACATTTACAATAGGTGGCTACTTTAATTGGTTTTTAGGACCTTTAAGTTTTTCTTTTCCCCCCCTACTCCTTCCCAGTCTGAGCGAGCAGGTAGCCATGTTTTGAATATGTATGCCCCTATCTCACCACTCTTACAGGTTTAAAAAAATATAGAAACAAATTAGCTGTGGCTTGTGCTGATTTCCTGTCATGTGTACCCCCTTGCAGGCATCATGCTGATTATTTGGGGGGGTGATGAAGGGGGTATACAGTGCACATTTCTCTGGTTTGTAGTACATGGTGTTAAATTACTAAAGATGCCCCCTTATAGCATTTTGCTATGGGTAGTCTGTTCCTGCATACAGAAGCTGAGCTGTGGGAGCCTGCGTTACTGTAGCCGCTGATTAGCAGAGCCGCTCACTGAACTCTGGGTGTGAGGATGACTACATTGTGGTCAGCCAGCATCATTCTATTCAGCTATTGCGGGGGCTATTGGTATGACACTGCCCAGTGCTTATATTGCAGATACAGTAAGTAATGGTGTCACCATTATCCACACAGTATTAACTGAGCACAACGTGGGTGCATCACTTGTCATAGCATATCACAGTTGCCTACCATCCCGCATCCTGGGGGAGACTCCCAATTCAATGTGGAATCTCTTGTTGCCATGCATAGTTAAACAAAGCACCCGGATTCCCCACTGTCCGGTTGTGAACCCAAACAACACGTCCGCAAGTTCAAATGTGATGGAGGGCAGGGCATGAACAAGGGGACTCCATTGTGCTCCAGGATCCAGACACCTGCAGTAATCCCCCGAGCTCGCTGTTTTCCCCACATACCACCTGACAGGGAAGCAGCTCAGAGGAGTTGGCAACCACTATCAGCGCTGTCACAGTTCCAGTGCCCCATGAGAACAGAAGGTCGTGGCTGGCACTGACCGGCATCAGTTGAGCAATAATAATTGCACAGCAGGACTTTGACCTGTGCAGTTATTCGCAGTATGATTGACAACGGTGGGCATGGGGGGCATTCCATCAAAAACGCAGGCGTGCCCGGAGCGTTATCAGGACGACATCATACACAGCCACTCCGATTAGAAAAATGGCGGCAGTCCGCCTGCCTTCACAGCTGGGCTGCAGAGGGCATCCACAATTCAGCGATGTCATCGCAAATTGAACTGCGATCGCATCGCTGCCGGGCATTAGCATTAGCCGGCGGCATAGCTAGCGAGCGATCAACTCGGAATGACCCCCATAATCTCTGGCCGCATGCTGTGCTTAATACTTTACTTTTCATCTGCCACTTTAGGATGCACCCCTCAGTGGCAATAGATACGCCCGTAGGTGGAGATAGACACACCCTTTGGGTGGAGCATGACACGCCCCCTTAACGGCGCAAATCTCCCTGAAACTAGTTTTCAAAAGTAGGCAAGTATGGTATAATATAAAGTACTGATTATTATTAAAAGTTGTATATTAAATGTCTTATTGTTCAAATATACATAAGAAATGTACACGAGCAGAGAAGGTGCCAGAGACTTTTCTAGAAACTCCCTGTGCAGTTAGAAATAACTGCCATGAGCCCTGAGCAGGGGGGAGGAGTCTGCAACAGGCAGCAGTTGAGGAGATTGTAGAGGTACCTGAGGAGAGCAGTACCTCAGGAGCTGAGGAGAGGATTTTACCTCATGTGAGAGACGGAGTTCGTGCTCTCAGGAGAGGAGACAGGTCCTGTATGTAAAGAGACAGGACCCTTACAGCTTGAGGCAGCAGGAGAAGGAGCAGCAGTATAGGCAGCAGCACTGACAAGTATCAGTGACAGCCAGAACAGTGCTCAGAGGACAAGGGTGTGGAGAGGCCTCAGCGTTCAAGTGCCTGCATTTCCCTTCTAGAGGAGGCTGTACAGTAAGTTGTGGGAGCTACACAGCTGCTTAATGGAGATGACCAGTGCTGCATAAAGGAGAGGTCTGTACGAACTCACTGCATATCTCATACATCAGGGGCCAGATAGTAACGGGGTGGCCAGTGGTTACCTGTCTTTACCAGCAGAATTCAGTAGGCTTATAACTTGTGACTGATCCAGCACATAGTGACAGATGTATACACTACTCTGCTGCAAAACCTGCATGTAATATAGCCCTCCACTGACTGAGTAAAAGGGCTTCTAGCCACCTGTAACACAGGACAGAAGGCATAAGGTGCATACACACGGAGAGATTTTGACTATGAGAGATTTTGACTAACTTTTCCCTTGAACTGGCAGTAGGAGATTTTGACTAACTTTACCAGAGATTTTGTCTAACTATGCAAGAGATTTTGGCTATGGGAGATTTTGGCTATGGGAGATTTTGACTATCTCATTTATAGAAGGGGATGAGTGTCATATATAGGATGATTTTACAGGGTGGCTGGTATTTAAATAGCTAAAAGTAAAAAAAAAATTTTTGCGTGGGGTCCCCCCTCCTATGTAAAACCAGCCTCGGGCTCTTTGAGCCAGTCCTGGTTGTTAAAATACAGAGGAAAAAATGAGTAGGGTTCCCCTATATTTCGACAACCAGCACCGGGCTCTGCGTCCGGTCCTGGTTTAAAAAATACGGGGGACAAAAGACATAGGGGTCCCCCGTATCTTTGAAACCAGCACCGGGCTCCACTAGCCAGGGAGATAATGCCACAGCCGGGGGACACTTTTATATTGGTCCCTGCGGCCGTGCCATTACCCCCCCAACTAGTCACCCCTGGCCGGGGTACACTGGAGGAGTGAGGACCCCTTAAATCAAGGGGTCCCCCCCTCCAGCCACCCAAGGGCCAGGGGTGAAGCCCGAGGCTGTCCCCCCCATCCGTGGGCGGTGGATGGGAGGCTGATAGCCTTTCAATAGTAATATTGTTCTTTACAGGTGGCCTACAGGTCCCAGCAAGCTTGCCCCAGCATGCTGGCACTTGGAGAACCACAAGTGCCAGCATGCCCGGACATAAAGGGCCCGCTGGCACCTGTAGTCCACCTGTAAAGAAAATATTGAAAAAAAAACACCGACACATTCTTTAAAAAATCCTTTATTAAACTGGGTCTTCACCTGGGGGCGGCGGCCTTTAAGCTCTTTTGCATGGCCGCCGCCTTCCCAGGGCTTCCGGCGTCTTCACCTGGGGGGGCGCCACCTCCCCAGGGCTTCTGGGGTCTTGCTCCGGCGTCTTCACCTGGTGGGCGGCGGCTGCTAAGCTCTTTTGCATAGCCGCCGCCCATCCAGGACTTCCACGGCGTCTTCAGTCTTCAGGAGCTCTTCTCCGCTCCTCCTCCGCCGTCGGACTGAAAGCCGCTGCCTCGCGCTGACTTATATAAGTCAGCGGGAGGGGGCGGGGCGATAACGCGGCGAGCCGTGATTGGCTCGCGGCGGCCATCTTGAATTTAAAAAATGACGCTGAGGCGCCATTTTTGAAACTGGTACCGCTCCGCTGCCAAACTCTGCAAGATAAAGGTAAATTTCCGCCGCCCGCACCGCCGCCGCCCGCACGACCGCCTCAACCCGCCGCCGCCCACACCGCCGCCGCAACCCGCCGCCGCCCGCACCGCCGCCACAACCCGCCGCCGCCCACACCGCAACCCGCCGCCGCCCGCACCGCCGCCACCACCCGCCGCCGCCCGCACCACCGCCGCCGGCAACATCGCTATCGCTGGGAAAAATCGCTGGCCTCTAGCGATTTTAACTAACTTTCCCAGCGACATAGCCAAAATTGACTTGCCTGCACTGACTATTTTTCCCAGCGATAGCGACCTGGCGGGGACGCGCATCGCTATCGCTGCCTGTGTACACACGGAGCGATCTGCACTAACTTTCTGAGCGATTTTGACTATATAGTCAAAATCGCTCAGTTATATCGCTCCGTGTGTATGCACCTATAGACAGGGCTGCACCTTACAGTAATACGAAAAGAAGGGGAAACAGTTGATCTAGTTATCACCAGAAGTGAAGCAAAGAACTTACAGTATACTAGGTGCTTCACAGCAACTTTATTAGATACATCTTATTTCCAAAGACAAATCCGTGGGCAGGGCCGTTTCTACAGGCGTGCGAGCCGTGCATTTGCACGGGGCGCCCGCCGCGGCTCCTGCTGGCAGCTGCTGCCTTCAAACTCCTGCCTCCCCCCGCCCCTCCGTTTTACTCCGCTCGCTGGGCGGAGTTAAAAATTCTGACGCGATTGCGCCGTGACGTCATGACGTAGTGACATCATGATGTCATACGCCCGGGGTTTAAATGATAAAATAAGAATTTACTCACCGGTAATTCTATTTCTCGTAGTCCGTAGTGGATGTTGGGACTCCGTAAGGACCATGGGGAATAGCGGCTCCGCAGGAGACTGGGCACAACTAAAAGAAAGCTTTAGACTACTGGTGTGCACTGGCTCCTCCCACTATGACCCTCCTCCAGACTTCAGTTAGGATAATGTGCCCGGAAGAGCTGACACAATAAGGAAGAATTTTGAATCCCGGGTAAGATTCATACCAGCCACACCAATCACACCGTATAACTCGTGATACTATACCCAGTTAACAGTATGATAACAACTGAGCCTCTCAACAGATGGCTCAACAATAACCCTTTAGTTAAACAATAACTATTTACAAGTATTGCAGACAATCCGCACTTGGGATGGGCGCCCAGCATCCACTACGGACTACGAAAAATAGAATTACCGGTGAGTAAATTCTAATTTTCTCTGACGTCCTAAGTGGATGCTGGGACTCCGTAAGGACCATGGGGATTATACCAAAGCTCCCAAACGGGCGGGAGAGTGCGGATGAATCTGCAGCACCGAATGGGCAAACTCTAGGTCCTCCTCAGCCAGGGTGTCAAACTTGTAGAATTTTGCAAATGTGTTTGACCCCGACCAAGTAGCTGCTCTGCAAAGTTGTAGAGCCGAGACCCCTCGGGCAGCCGCCCAAGAAGAGCCCACCTTCCTCGTGAAATGGGCTTTCACTGATTTAGGATGCGGCAGTCCAGCCGCAGAATGTGCAAGCTGAATCGTACTACAGATCCAGCGAGCAATAGTCTGCTTTGAAGCAGGTGCACCCAACTTGTTGGGCGCATACAGGATAAATAGCGAGTCAGTCTTTTGTAGCCGCAGGCACCACGATAGGTTGGTTCAGATGAAACGCTGATACCACTTTAGGGAGAAACTGGGGACGAGTCCTCAATTCTGCCCTATCCATATGGAAAATCAGATAAGGGCTTTTACATGACAAAGCCGCCAATTCTGATACACGCCTGGCCGAAGCCAAGGCCAACAACATGACCACTTTCCACGTGAGATATTTCAGATCCACGGTTTTAAGTGGCTCAAACCAATGTGACTTTAGGAAATCCAACACCACGTTGAGATCCCAAGGTGCCACTGGAGGCACAAAAGGGGGCTGAATATGCAGCACTCCCTTAAAAAAGTTTGTACTTCAGGTAGTGAAGCCAGTTCTCTCTGGAAGAAAATCGACAGAGCCGAAATCTGGACCTTAATGGAACCCAATTTTAGGCCCATAGCCACCCCTGACTGTAGAAAGTGCAGGAAACGGCCCAGCTGAAATTCTTCCGTTGGGGCCTTCCTGGCCTCACACCACACAACATATTTTCGCCATATGCGGTGATAATGGTTTGCCGTTACTTCTTTCCTAGCTTTAATCAGCGTAGGAATGACTTCCTCCGGAATGCCCTTTTCCTTCAGGATCCGGTGTTCAACCGCCATGCCGTCAAACGCAGCCGCGGTAAGTCTTGGAACAGACAGGGCCCCTGCTGCAGCAGGTCCTGTCTGAGCGGCAGAGGCCATGGGTCCTCTGAGATCATTTCTTGAAGTTCCGGGTACCAAGCTCTTCTTGGCCAATCCGGAACAATGAGTATAGTTCTTACTCCTCTTCTCCTTATTATCCTCAGTACCTTTGGTATGAGAGGAAGAGGAGGGAACACATAAACCGACCGGTACACCCACGGTGTCACTAGAGCGTCCACAGCTATCACCTGCGGGTCTCTTGACCTGGCGCAATACTTTTCTAGCTTTTTGTTTAGGCGGGACGCTTCCCAACGGTTTACAATCAGTTGGAAGACTTCTGGATGAAGTCCCCACTCTCCCGGGTGGAGGTCGTGCCTGCTGAGGAAGTCTGCTTCCCAGTTGTCCACTCCCGGAATGAACACCGCTGACAGTGCTAACATGTGATTTTCCGCCCATCGGAGAATCCTTGTGGCTTCTGCCATCGCCGTCCTGCTTCTCGTGCTGCCCTGTCGGTTTACATGGGCGACCGCCGTGATGTTGTCTGACTGGATCAGTACCGGCTGGTTTTGAAGCAGGGGTTTTGCCTGACTTAGGGCATTGTAAATGGCCCTCAGTTCCAGAATATTTATGTGCAGGGAAGTCTCCTGACTTGACCATAGTCCTTGGAAGTTTCTTCCCCGTGTGACTGCCCCCCAGCCTCGAAGGCTGGCATCCGTGGTCACCAGGACCCAGTCCTGTATGCCGAATCTGCGGCCCTCTTGAAGATGAGCACTCTGCAGCCACCACAGCAGAGACACCCTGGTCCTTGGAGACAGGGTTATCAGCCGATGCATCTGAAGATGCGATCCGGACCACTTGTCCAACAGGTCCCACTGAAAGGTTCTTGCATGGAACCTGCCGAATGGAATTGCTTCGTAGGAAGCTACCATCTTTCCCAGGATCCGCGTGCAGTGATGCACCGACACCTGTTTTGGTTTTAGGAGGCCTCTGACTAGAGATGACAGCTCCTTGGCCTTCTCCTCCGGGAGAAACACTTTTTTTCTGTTCTGTGTCCAGAACCATCCCCAGGAACAGTAGACGTGTCGTAGGGACCAGCTGTGACTTTGGAATATTTAGAATCCAGCTGTGCTGTTGTAGCACCTCCCGAGATAGTGCTACCCCGACCAACAACTGCTCCCTGGACCTCGCCTTTATCAGGAGATCGTCCAAGTACGGGATAATTAAAACTCCCTTCTTTCGAAGGAGTATCATCATTTCAGCCATTACCTTGGTAAAGACCCTCGGAGCCGTGGATAGACCGAACGGCAACGTCTGGAATTGGTAATGACAATCCTGTACCACAAATCTGAGGTACTCCTGGTGAGGATGGTAAATGGGGACATGCAGGTAAACATCCTTGATGTCCAGTGATACCATGTAATCCCCCTCGTCCAGGCTTGCAATAACCGCCCTGAGCGATTCCATCTTGAACTTGAATTTTTTTATATACGTGTTCAAGGATTTCAAATTTAAAATGGGTCTCACCGAACCGTCCGGTTTCGGTACCACAAACATTGTGGAATAGTAACCCCATCCTTGTTGAAGGAGGGGTACCTTTACAATCACCTGTTGTGAATACAGCTTGTGAATTGCCTGTAACACTGCCTCCCTGCCTGAGGGAGTTGTTGGTAAGGCAGATTTGAGGAAACGGCGGGGGGGAGACGTCTCGAATTCCAGCTTGTACCCCTGAGATACTACTTGAAAGATCCAGGGATCCACCCGTGAGCGAGCCCACTGATTGCTGAAATTTTTGAGACGGGCCCCCACCGTACCTGGCTCCGCCTGTGGAGCCCCAGCATCATGCTGTGGACTTAGAGGAAGCGGGGGAGGACTTTTGCTCCTGGGAACTGGCTGTATGCTGCAGCTTTTTCCCTCTACCTCTGCCTCTGGGCAGAAAGGACGCGCCCTTAACCCGCTTGCCCTTATTGGGCCGAAAGGACTGTACCTGATAATACGGTGCTTTCTTTGGCTGTGAGGGAACATGGGGTAAAAATGTAGACTTCCCAGCTGTTGCTGTGGAAACGAGGTCCGAGAGACCATCCCCGAACAACTCCTCACCCTTATAAGGCAAAACTTCCATGTGCCTTTTAGAATCTGCATCACCTGTCCACTGCCGAGTCCATAACCCTCTCCTGGCAGAAATGGACATTGCACTTATTTTAGATGCCAGCCGGCAAATATCCCTCTGTGCATCCCTCATGTATAAGAGTGCGTCTTTAATATGCTCTACGGTTAGCAATATAGTGTCCCTGTCTAGGGTATCAATATTTTCCGACAGGGAATCTGACCACGCAGCTGCAGCACTGCACATCCATGCTGAAGCAATAGCTGGTCTCAGTATAACACCTGTGTGTGTATATATAGACTTCAGGATAGCCTCCTGCTTTCTATCAGCAGATTCCTTCAGGGCGGCCGTATCCGGAGACGGTAGTGCCACCTTCTTTGACAAGCGTGTGAGCGCTTTATCCACCCTAGGGGATGTTTCCCAACGTGACCTATCCTCTGGCGGGAAAGGGTACGCCATTAGTAACCTCTTAGAAATTTCCAGTTTCTTATCAGGGGAAGCCCACGCTTCTTCACACACTTCATTTAATTCCTCAGATGGAGGAAAAACAACTGGTAGTTTTTTCTCTCCAAACATAATACCCTTTTTTGTGGTACCCGGGGTAACATCAGAAATATGCAACACATTTTTCATTGCCTCAATCATGTAACGTGTGGCCCTATTGGAAGTTACATTAGTCTCATCGTCGTCGACACTGGAGTCAGTATCCGTGTCGACATCTGTGTCTGCCATCTGAGGTAGCGGGCGTTTTAGAGCCCCTGATGGCTTTTGAGACGCCTGGGCAGGCACAGGCTGAGAAGCCGGCTGTCCCACATTTGGTATGTCGTCAAACCTTTTATGCAAGGAGTCGACACTGTCGCGTAATTCCTTCCACAGAACCATCCACTCAGGTGTCGACCCTGCAGGGGGTGACATCACATTTATCGGCATCTGTTCCGCCTCCACATAAGCCTCCTCATCAAACATGTCGACACAGCCGTACCGACACACCGCATACACACAGGGTATGCTCTGACAGAGGACAGGACCCCACAAAGCCCTTTGGGGAGACAGAGAGAGAGTATGCCAGCACACACCAGAGCGCTATATAACACAGGGATCCCACTATAAATGAGTGTTTTTCCCTTATAGCTGCTTTTATATATATATATATATATATATATATATATACTGCACCTAAATTTAGTGCCCCCCCTCTCTTTTTTACCCTTATGTAGCTTGACACTGCAGGGGAGAGCCAGGGAGCGTCCTTCCAGCGGAGCTGTGAGGGAAAAATGGCGCCAGTGTGCTGAGGGAGATGGCCCCGCCCCTTTTCCGGCTGACTTCTCCCGCTTTTTCTGGAATTCTGGCAGGGGTATTTTTACACCTACATAGCCTTCCTGACTATATATGGTGTAGATTTGCCAGCCAAGGTGTATTATATTGCCCTCAGGGCGCCCCCCCCCCAGCGCCCTGCACCCATCAGTGACCGGAGTGTGAGGTGTGCATGAAGAGCAATGGCGCACAGCTGCAGTGCTGTGCGCTACCTTGTTGAAGACAGAAGTCTTCTGCCGCCGATTTTCCGGAACACTTCTTGCTTCTGGCTCTGTAAGGGGGCCGGCGGCGCGGCTCCGGGACCGAACATCGAGGTCGGGTCCTGTGGTCGATCCCTCTGGAGCTAATGGTGTCCAGTAGCCTAAGAAGCCCAAGCTACCACCAGTTAGGTAGGTTCGCTTCTTCTCCCCTTAGTCCCTCGCTGCAGTGAGTCTGTTGCCAGCAGATCTCACTGTAAAATAAAAAACCTAAAATATACTTTCTTTCTAGGAGCTCAGGAGAGCCCCTAGTGTGCATCCAGCTCAGCCGGGCACAAGATTCTAACTGAAGTCTGGAGGAGGGTCATAGTGGGAGGAGCCAGTGCACACCAGTAGTCTAAAGCATTCTTTTAGTTGTGCCCAGTCTCCTGCGGAGCCGCTATTCCCCATGGTCCTTACGGAGTCCCAGCATCCACTTAGGACGTCAGAAAAAGGTAGATGCCGCAGAGGAGCGGGTGGGCGCATTTTTATAAGTGACGAGTGCGGCAGTTAGTTAGGCACCAGGTCAGAACGGCTTAGGCTGAGGGAGCGGAGGCCCTGCGGCGGAGTCACTCACTGCAGCTAGAGACAGCTTTTCAAAGGGCGCGTGCGGCGGCCCGCGGGCTGCGGCGGTGCTAGGGGAGGAGGACCGTGACGGACAGGCCGCAGCACTCACACCGTGACCCACCGACCGGACCGCGCAGCGAGTATTCTGCAGCCAGGCCAGCAGTCTCTCACAGTCACAATCAGACTGCTGGCTTTTTGTGGTAATTTTCTTGATGTAGTTAATGTAGGCTATATATGGAGCCTGCAATCCCCCCCCCCCCTTCCCCCTTTACCCCCCTCCCTTACCTTCCTTTTTTTTTTTTTTATTAATTAGTGGTGTGCAAGGGAGCCTATAATGTCACCTTATTTTATTGTGGGGGTGGGGGGACACTTGCCTGCCGTACTGTGTAAAATGGGGACACTTGCCTGCCGTACTGTGTAAAATGGGGACTCTTGCCTGCCGTACTGTGTAAAATGGGGACTCTTGCCTGCCGTACTGTGTAAAATGGGGACTCTTGCCTGCCGTACTGTGTTTAATGGGGACTCTTGCCTGTCGTACTGTGTAAAATGGGGACTCTTGCCTGCCGTACTGTGTAAAATGGGGACTCTTGCCTGCCGTACTGTGTAAAATGGGGACACTTGCCTGCCGTACTGTGTAAAATGGGGACTCGTGCCTGCCGTACTGTATAAAATGGGGACTCTTGCCTGCCGTGCTGTGTAAAATGGGGACACGTGCCTGCCGTACTTTATAAAATGGGTACACGTACCTGCTGTACTGTATAACATGGGGACTCTTGCCTGCCGCAATGTGTAAAATGGGGACTCTTGCCTGCCACACTGTGTAAAATTGGGACTCTTGCCTTCCTTAATGTGTAAAATGGGGACACGTGCCTGCCGTAATGTGTAAAATGGGGACACGTGCCTGCCGTAATGTGTAAAATGGGGACACGTGCCTGCTGTACTGTGTAAAATGGGGACTTTTGATTTAATTTGTTTCCCTGTGGTGGCTGTGATATCAGATGAGGCCACGCCCATTTTAATAAAACCACACACCCTTGCTGGGAGCGAGGCGCGCGCATACTTTTACTTTTTATAGCTATGGGGGGGGGGCATTTTTTTCGGTCAATGGGGTGCGGGGCGCATTTTTAAATCTCGCACTGGGAGCCAAATTGGCTAGAAACAGCCCTGTCCGTGGGACTACATTAAACTACATCAGGAGCCATACAACGACAGTCCATCTAACAAGGAACCTATTTCAGTCAGGAAAGGGAGTGGAGAGCTCATTAAATATACAAATAATATATATGCATATATATGATCTACTAACTTCATATCTGAGAACCAAGTACATTCGGCATGAAAATTACCAGTCCAAACATAAGTAACTGACCAAGTAAAAATGAGCTTGACATGTGGTAAGGAATGTAACCACTTACAGTATGTCTCCATGACTGAAAGAAATTTAGGATGATTTTTCCTACAAGGGACGTGATATGTATTAACTGAAGATGTGTCGTGTTAATGTTGTAAACGTGTAAGGGAAAAACTACCTGTTGTAAACTAGACATACCAGTAAATTCATGCAATAGTTGTACGTAGATATATACTTTAAACTGGTTTAACCACATTGGATACTGAGGTTGAGCCCTGGATATATAAAGGTAGGTCGCTGTTGTGTAATATAATTCTATTGCCTCATTTCCTCAGTCCTACCCAAATTTAAAGGATTGTACCCACATTGTGTTGAAAGCTGTATCTATCTTTCACTTACTGAGGGTTTCATGTGGGTACGGTGAAACAGGGGAGTCTTAACCAAAGTACATTAATAAATCTATTCATGAAAATACAAGAGAGATTGCAAGGGGTTATATATGTAACAATATATGTTAAATGTAATATACATAGTATCTTGGCATTAAGGTAAACAATATTCATCGTTGGGTTTTCCCAAGTAGGCCCCATGATATATAAATACTTGGGTGGAGGCACTTCGTTTTAAAGGTAGCTCATTTGTTAAATCTGTAACTCATTAGCCTAGTTATATGAAGAGTGGGTTACACATATATATATTTATATCATAAATATTAATGCTGGCAGGAGATGGAAAAAGATTAGGGGCTGGAAACTTCTTGAGCTCCCTCGCGCTGAGGGACAGGGGTACCCTCGAGGAGAAAAAGACTGTTGGTGGGGGGCCCGGGAAGAGGGAGACGGAGTGCGTGGTGGGGTGACGGTGTGAAGGAAAAAAAGAGCTGCGCACCACTAAGCTGGGTAAAACAACTGCCACACACCCGCTCCGGAGAAGTAGAGACTGGGGGGAGATCCTCGGTGACTCGGTGAAAAGAAGTGGACTTGAGCAGAGGAGGCAGTCCGGAGAGCAGCTCAGCGCGGCTGTGGGCAGCGGCAGCAGTGAGGCCCTGGAGTGGAAGGCTGGACTGGGCGGAGCAGAGGAGGCGGTCCGGAGAGCAGCTCAGCGCGGCTGTGGGCGGCGGCAGCAGTGAGGCCCCGAAGTGGAAGGCTGTACTGGGCGGAGCAGAGGAGGCGGTCCGGAGAGCAGCTCAGCGCGGCTGTGGGTGGCGGCAGCAGTGAGGCCCTGGAGTGTAAGATTGGACTGAGCGGATCGGAGGCGGCGCTGCTACCCACACAACATCTCCGGGGGAGGCAGCCAAACAGTGAGTGGCGGGGCTCAACACACCAGCCTATTAATGACTAAGCGTCCCCACTACAATAAAGACACTGTTACCACTTTAGCCAGGAGCATGCCGCAATGATTACATTGTGACTACTAACCCTTTCAGAGGGTTAAAGAGGGTGTAGTACCTGGTGCAGGAATGTCCTAAGTCACTTGACTATTTCACATAGAGAGCATTGGAAAGTGAATTATAAGAATAAACATAATTCAATTACATTATTCTTTTGCTAGAGTGCTCTTGATATTCCCGAGGGAGTATGTGACTCTGTGACTTTGCAATAATATACCGGGAAAGTGTCAAGCAGGTTTTTTGAGGTCAAGCGCATTAGCATCTCCAAGGTATGGACGTGTCTCTGAACGGCCCAGATAATACCCTGCTGAGAAAGGCAAATTAAATTCATCCGAGATGAGTCTTCACGGCTGAGAAAGATAAGTAGTAAATACACTGCTCAAAAAAGTAAAGGGAACACTAAAATAACACATCCTAGATCTGAATGAATGAAATATTCTTATTAAATACTTTGTTCTTTACATAGTTGAATGTGCTGACAATAAAATCACACACAAATTATCAATGAAAATCAAATTTATTAACCCATGGAGGTCTGGATTTTGAGTCCCACTCAAAATGAAAGTGGAAAAACACACTAGAGGCTGATCCAACTTTGATGTAATGTCCTTAAAACAAGTCAAAATGAGGCTCAGTAGTGTCTGTGGCCTCCTCGTGCCTGTATGACCTCCCTACAACACCTGGGCATGCTCTTGATGAGGTGGCAGATGGTCTCCTGAGGGCTCTCCTCCCAGACCTGGACTAAAGCATCCGCCAACTCCTGGACAGTCTGTGGTGCAACGTGGCGTTGGTGGATGAAGCGAGACATGATGTCCCAGATGTGCTCAATTGGATTCAGGTCTGGGGAATGGGCGGGCCAGTCCATAGCATCAATGCCTTCGTCTTGCAGGAACTGCTGACACACTCCAGCCACATGAGGTCTAGCATTGTCTTGCATTAGGAGGAATCCAGCTGCACCAGCATATGGTCTCACAAGGAGTCTGAGGATATCATCTCGGTACCTAATGGCAGTCAGGCTACCTCTGGCGAGCACATGGAGGGCTGTGCGGCCCCCCAAAGAAATGCCACCCCACACCATTAGTGACCCACTGCCAAACCGGTCATGCTGGAGGATGTTGCAGGCAGCAGAACATTCTCCTTGGCATCTCCAGACTCTGTCACGTCTGTCACATGTGCTCAGTGAGAACCTGCTTTCATCTGTGAAGAGCACAGGGCGCCAGTGGCGAATTTGCCAATCTTGGTGTTCTCTGGCAAATGCCAAACGTCCTGCACGGTGTTGGACTGTAAGCACAACCCCCACCTGTGGACGTCGGGCCCTCATACCACCCTCATGGAGTCTGTTTCTGATCGTTTGAGTAGACACATGCACATTTGTGGCTTGCTGGAGGTCATTTTGCAGGGCTCTGGCAGTGCTCCTCCTGTTCCTCCTTGCACAAAGGCGGAGGTAGCGGTCCTGCTGCTGGGTTGTTGCCCTCCTACGGCCTCCTCGACATCTCCTGATGTACTGGCCTGTCTCCTGGTAGCACCTCCATGCTCTGGACACTACGCTGACAGACACAGCAAACCTTCTTGCCACAGCTCGCATTGATGTGCCATCCTGGATGAGCTGCACTACCTGAGCCACTTGTGTGGGTTGTAGACTCCGTCTCATGCTACCACTAGAGTGAAAGCACCGCCAGCTTTCAAAAATGACCAAAACATCAGCCAGAAAGCATAGGAGCTGAGAAGTGGTCTGTGGTCACCACCTGCAGAACAACTCCTTTATTGGGGGTGTCTTGCTAATTGCCTATAATTTCCACCTGTTGTCTATTCCATTTGTACAAGAGCATGTAAAATTGATTGTCAATCAGTGTTGCTTCCTAAGTGGACAGTTTGATTTCACAGAAGTGTGATTGACTTGGAGTTACATTGTGTTGTTTAAGTGTTCCCTTTATTTTTTTGAGCAGTGTATATAACAAGTGGCACTGAGACCTCAGAGTGGAGCCAGGGAAGTGTTGCCGCGCCCGGAATAAAAGAATTTGTGAATTACAAGGATGGTTTAGTGTATGTACTGCGGAGGAGGTATAAGGTAATCCATTAAACCCCGGGTCCATAGTCGCACAGACTGTGGTTAATATACTTTTTTTTTGTAATGCATGCACTAATATTGTAATTTCAGGTTGTATTCATGTAATAGTGTACAACTAGCAATACATGTCTGTTGCGTGCTCTGTGGAAAGATATTGATTTTAGTAAAATAAAGTTACTTACCTGTTATAGTTGGTACTGGGCATCCAGAAATTCTTGTCGTGAGAGTTCTATAACCTACAACGAGAAACAGATGAATGTACAGGAGTAACAAGGTGCGGTGGTTGTATTACCTGTCTTGTATTATCTGTAGTCTTAACCACTGACACCTGTTAGGGTAATTTAACCTCTTCTGGTCTGGTCTATAAACTCTCTTCAGTAATCAGTCAGAATTCTGTTCCTTTAGCAACCGGTTGGAGGTCAGTGAATGAAAAGATGACACAGGATTATGTGTAACCTAAGCAGACCAAGGCCCTCATTCCGAGTTGTTCGCTCGGTAAAAATCTTCGCATCGCAGCGATTTTCCGCTTAATGCGCATGCGCAATGTCCGCACTGCGACTGCGCCAAGTAAATTTGCTATGCAGTTAGGAATTTTGCTCACGGCTTTTTCATCGTTCTGGCGATCGTAATGTGATTGACAGGAAATGGGTGTTACTGGGCGGAAACAGGCCGTTTTATGGGCGTGTGGGAAAAAACGCTACCGTTTCCGGAAAAAACGCAGGAGTGGCTGGAGAAACGGGGGAGTGTCTGGGCGAACGCTGGGTGTGTTTGTGACGTCAAACCAGGAACGACAAGCACTGAAATGATCGCAGATGCCGAGTAAGTCTGGAGCTACTCAGAAACTGCTACGAGGTGTGTAATCGCAATATTGCGAATACATCGTTCGCAATTTTAAGATGCTAAGATTCACTCCCAGTAGGCGGCGGCTTAGCATGAGCAAATCTGCTAAAATTCACTTGCGAGCGAACAACTCGGAATGAGGGCCCATAAACTGACCTGCTAGGGGCCGTCACAGGTTTATTTTTATAGCTTAAAGACAAAAAGGAATCATGCTTGCCAATACATTTAGCCAATCAGAATACACCATGTATGTCTCAGAACCTGAAATACATCAATTGTCATACAAGATTCTAATTAGCAATTAGAACATTCTTGAAAAGGGTTATTGTTTTGTGATTATCAGTCTTTCGGACATTAACACAAACATTCTTCAACATTCTTCCCAATTAGCCTTGGATACATCTGGTGTTGCCTTGTCCTTGAACAATTCATGCTTTAAACAAGATATTCGGAGTATATAGTTTTCTGAATATCTGTACAATATATTTAAGGATACATGAACACATTTTGTGATTAACAGTAAATATCTTAATCAATGCGAAAAAGCGTGAATCAATATATTTGCTATACTGCGGAAGCTCCTACACCATCATTTCCCCTCTTTTTGATTCCACTTTTTCTCCCTATTCTACCTACACTAGGCCTGAACTATCCCCTTTCAGTAAACCAGTCCCCTGGACTTATAGCCCAAACCTTGGGGATTACCCCTAACAACAACCAAAGGATAAGCAACTTCATTCTTCTGGTTGGAGAGTCACTGTCAACGTCTTCGAGTGGGAGGCGTGTAATCAGGTATCACGACCTTTCACCTTAATTTGAGGTAGGCATGGTTAGCAGCACTTGATATGGACCATCATATCTTGGTTCAAAGGTCTTTCTCACATGTCTCTTTAAATAGACCCAATCTCCTGGATTTAGCTTATGCGTAGCTGATCCTTCTGGGTCTGGAATGGAAGAAAACACTCGGCAATGGAGGTTAGTCAATGTTTTACAGACCTCCTGTACATAACCTGTTAAATCACCATGATTATGTTGTAACTGTTGTGGATAATAACAACCTGTTCTTGGAGCTGACCCAAACAATATTTTATATGGAGTCAGCTTACTAGGTCTCATAGGTGTGGTCCTAATATTGAACAAGACTATAGGTAGGCATTCTTGCCAAGTTCTTTTGGTTTCTGTCATCATTTTCTGTAGTTTTAGCTTAAGGTCAAAGTTCAGATGTTCCCCCCTCCCACTCGCCTGGGGACGGTAAGGCACGTGGAAGGCCTGCTGTACCCCCAAATCTTTCATTATATGCTGCATGACTTCTCCTGTGAAATGTGTACCTCTATCTGATTCTATAACCTCAGGTACCCTAAATCTACATACTACTCCTGCTATCAGTTTCTTTGCAGTGGTTTTTGCTGTGGCTTTGCTTACTGGCCAGGCTTCGGCCCAGTGACTAAACATGTCCGTTGCTACTAGTACATATTCATATGGACCGCTTCGTGGCAACTGTATATAGTTGATTTGTAGTCTTTGAAATGGGTAAGAGGCTTTGGGTATAGTTCCTAGAGGTGTCTTGGTTCTTTGTCCTGGATTGCTGATTCCACAGATCCAGCATCCTGCTACAAAGTTTGTTGCAGCTTTATTGAAGCCGGGAGCTATCCATTGTTCTTGTACTCTATTCACCATGGCTTCCTTTGAATGATGTACTTGTCCATGAGCTACTTGTAACATAGGTGGAAATAGAGCTGCTGGTAGACAGTACTTTAATTCTCTTGACTTCCAAAGTCCATGTTCATCTTCTTCTGCCCCCGATCGTGTCCATTTTTCCTTTTCTCCTTGTGATGCTTGTTGTTGAATTTTGATCAACTCCTCTTCACTGGGCATTTGCTTCACATCTTGAGCTACTAAGACTTGCTCAGGTTCTTTTGATTGTAAGGCAATTCTCTTGGCTTCTGCATCTGCAAATGCATTTCCTTTAGCTTCCATGGTTTGGCTCTTAGTATGTGCTTGTACCTTGATTATGCCAATCCTTTTAGGTAGTTCCAATGCTCTGAAGAGTTCCATAATCAAACTGGCATGTTTGATGGGTTTTCCGTTTGTACCTTTGAAGTCCCTACTTTTCCAAATAACAGCGTAATCCTGGGACACCCCCCAAGCATAGCGTGAATCCGTGTAGATGTTAGCTGTCATGTTTTCAGCATGTATGCAGGCTTTGGTCATTGCTATGAGTTCTGCTTCTTGTGCTGACATGGTTGGTGGCAATGGTCCAGAATCTATGACTTCAGTTTCAGTTGTTACTGCATATCCTGTCCTTGGGGATCCATTATCATAATATCTTGATCCATCGACGAACAGGTTCATGTCTGGATTGTCCAGTGGTGTATCTTGGACATTAGGAAGAGGTAAAGTCTCTAATTCCATGAGGGCTAGGCAATCATGTGGAGATGTTTGTGTTGTATTTTCTGCGTCTGTAGCAGCATTTTCCTCCTCATCTGACGATTTACCATCATTACCATTTCCCCCTCTTCTCCCCTCTTTTGAATCGTTGATGGGAAGGAGTGTAGCTGGGTTTAGTACAGTGCATCTTGTGATGGTGACATGGGAGGCGCTTAATAGCGCTACTTCATATTTGGTAAGTCTGGCTGCAGAAAGATGCTTGGTTTTTGCTTGACTTAGTATTTCTGTTACAGCGTGAGGTACTTGTATACATAGTGGATGATCAAGCACAATGTCTGCCACCTTTTCCTTGAGTATCGCTGCTGCTGCCACTGCTCGGACACAGGCTGGTGCTCCTTTGATAATCGGATCCAGCTGGGCTGAATAGTATGCCACTGGTCTTTGTTTTGGTCCGTATTTCTGGGTGAGCACCCCTAAAGAATGCCCTCTGTTTTCATGGCAGAATAGGTTAAAAGGCTTTTTGTAATCAGGCAATCCCAATGCTGGGGCTGTTATTATGGCTTGCTTTAGTTTTCTTACTGCTTCTTCAATGGTGTCCCTGTTTTCTGCTGACGCCTCCTTTTTTGTTAATTCATATAGAGGTTGCATCAGTAATGAAGCTGAGGGTATCCATTCTCTGCAATAACCAATAAGGCCCAGGAAAGCTCTGATTTCTTTTAATGTTCTTGGGGTTTTTGCTTGAGTCATTGCTCTTGTTCTTTCATCAGTAAGATGCCTTGTTCCTTGGGATATGCAGTGTCCTAAAAAGATAACTTTTTTCTGTACTAGCTGTAGTTTGTCTTTTGACACTCTGCAATCTTCTTCTGCCAAAAAGATGAGTAGTGATGCTGTTTCCTTTTTGCACTTCTCTTCTGTCTGTGCAGCAATAAGCAGATCATCGACATATTGAACAGGGCCGGTTCAAGGGCGCTCTGCGCCCCGGGCAGGAAATGGGGCGTGGCCTAATGCAGGGAGCATGGTCAATTACGCCCCCTGTACATTAAAAGCGCCGCTTGAATGCTGAGCGGTGCGCGATGACGTCATCGCGCACCGCACAGCAAAAGGTCCTCACCACGAAGGGAAACTAGACGCTATGAGTCTAGTTCCCTTCGTAGAGAGGACCTTTGCTGTGCGGTGCGCGATGACGTCATCGCGCACCGCTCAGCAAAGTTACTCTCCAGGAAGGGAAACTAGACGCATAGCGTCTAGTTCCCTTCAGGAGGCGGACGGGGACGGCAGCGGAGGCGGACAGGGACACAGCGGGCAGCAGTGGCGGATCTTGCAACGGTGCGGCGCCCTCCGGATGGCGCCAGCGCCCTCCGGAAGGCGGCGCCCCGGGCAAAAGTCCTGCTTGCCCGTGGCAAGATCCGCCACTGATATTGAACTAACTGGGTGTCTGTAAAGTGCGGTGTTATGGCTTTTGATTGTGCTTCTGTAAGAGGATATTGTCTGATTGATACTGGTTGCGTTCCTGGTTTCAGCTGTAGCTGTACTGGCTGAACCCGCATGTGTCCAACATCATTCTTTCCTTTGGACCAGAGTTTTTCTGGTACTGCCTTTAACCAGTCAGGTACATCAGCCAAATCTTGTTTTGGTGCTGGGTTGGAATCTTGTCTTATATGATATATCTGTATGGCTGCTTCCATCTGTTGATGAACCTTCTCTGGTAATTTTACTGAAACATTTAATTCCTTTTGGTGTGTACTGTATGCAGGCTTGAATCAACTTTCGAACATCTGCTCCTAATAAGTTTACTGGACAAGTACTAGAGGTGAGGAATTGGACCGGAATGGGAGTTTCAAGTTTTTAAATGGTTAATACCATAGGTTTACTTTCCTTTAATTTCACTGTAGTTCCTTCTAAACCAGTTGCTAGAAGTGTCTTAGTGGTCATTAATTCACTTGGTACCTCCTGTTGTTGTAAAATAGTTCGGCTTGCTCCAGAGTCTATAATGCATTGATATTGGTGACCTGTTGGCAGTACAAGGGTCACTTGATCATTTTCTTGTTCAGATGGTGTTTTGGCAGGGAGGTACCTCGGGAAGCCACTTTTTCATGCTTTAGGTTTTTCTTGCTGGTTTTCACACCATTCTTTGTATTTCCTGCAATTTTTTTTTTAAATGTCCTTCTTGCTTGCAGAAATAACACTTTCTGTCACCTTGCTTGGTTCCTTCTTTTGAGTTCCTTCCGGTGGCCCCTTATGATGGGCTTCTGGTCTTCCACTTGCTTTGTTTCTATACAACGTGTACTGTTACCTTCGGTATTGCATTCTTTTCTTTGGCTTTTCTTATTTTTTCATTCTCCCTTTCCTCCATTCCTTCTAGCACCTGAAATATTGCGTTAAGTTCCATATAAGAAGTTTCTGGTATAACCTGGAACAACTGAGTTCTATAGGCTTCTGACAACCCATTTAGGAATTTAGTCTTTAACAGTCTTTTGTGTTGAGGGTTATCTGTTGCATATCCTTCATCAGTGTGTCGTATAGTGACTTTATCATAGTAAGTTTTGATGGACTCAGTCTTCTCCTGTTTCAAGTCTGGGGCTGCTGGTGCCCTGAGTGTCTGTGCATGACACCATCTCTTAAGTCTTGTCATGTACATCTTTCCACTTTCGAACGTTGTTCTATTTTCCTCTGCGGGGCAGCCTCTATGGCTGGGCAATCGTTTGCTGCAATTGCTACTGCCATGGTGCTCACTGCTTGAGCTGTTCCTGGTCCTAGTATAGCCTCACACAACTGGTGATAGTCGACCCATGCTGGTGTCCATATGGCTTGAATTCTTTCCATATAGGCATAAAATGCTGCTGGGTTTTTTCTAGGATCTGGGGACTCTGCAGCTATATTTGCGAGGTCGTTGCCATACCATAGTTTGTGGTGTTGGCTCTGTACGATGTATGGTTCATCCACCCTGGTTGCCTCATTTGTGTTGCGTATTCTCTGCACTTGTACTGGATACAGAGAAATAGGCAATGATGACCGTCTTTCAGCATTTCTAGTTGCATAGTTATTTTTGGCATGGCGGTTCATGGGGTGAAAACCAGTTTCCACAATTTGGGCAATGTTCATATCCTTCTGGAACGCAAAACTGACATATCGGACACACTCTTTCTGGAAAATATGTCACTTTATTCTGTACATTATGTACCTGGGCATGAAAAGCTGTAGAGGCTGTGTCTTGACCCCTTGCTTCTCCTCTCCGTCTGATTTGCACCCTTTCGCCTATAGTTCCTGATTGTGGACTATTGTTTACTGGACTCATAGCTTGATTCCAGGTGTTCACCACTCGTTTAAACATGAGGGGAGCTTTAGGTGGCCAGTTTCTTTGGTTTGATCTTGTTGGGGTTTCTTGTGATAAAGTATCAGGACACTGGGGCATACTCTGTACACATAGCTCAGGTAAATCATTCGGGTTTTCAACCACAGATCCTTTCAAGATAGGGCTGATTATTCGCCACTCTTTTCCTGGTTCATCTCTTTTCAATTTCACTGTTAGTGAGCTTGCAGATGATCCATTTCTGTTCATACTAGGGGTACCTGGGTGTGCATGAATGTCTGAGTATAGGGGTGGGGTATGGTGTGGAGGTGCTGTTGCTGGAATCACAGGCAGTGAGTTTAACGCTGGTTGTGGTGCTATTGGGTACTCTGGTACAATGGGGAAATAATTTTCCTCATCTCTTCTTCTATTTTCTGCTTCTAATTCTTTTGCTACAGTGATCCAGATGGATACTTGATCTCTACAATTATGCTTAATTATCCAACTCTTGTTACAGGAGGCAAATTTTTCCCATTTCTCTAAGTCTAGTGTCCCTTCTGACGGAAAACCTGCTCTTTTGAAAATTTTACTTATTCCTTTCAGAGCTTTCCTCCCCTCCCTGTTACTAACAATATCCACGGGTTTGTCGGGCCCTGACATCTTTACAGACTGCGCTCCCATGCCTGGTTGTGTGTGTGCGCAGAACCCCTCCTGATGTGGTATTTTAGTAACCCCTTATGAGGGACTTAAAATCTCCTTTCAGAGACGCTGACTCTGAAGAATCTCTTCTATCCTTGTACCTAAAGAGCTCCTTAAATCCGTCTGTGGACAAATGACTGGGGTTGTAGTGTTGCTCCTTCCTCCCTGTATTGGTGGAAAATCTATTAGTACTGCTCCCCAAGTGAGACCTGCATAATAGATTATTTCTTTTGGATCACTGAGATGCGTCCCTAATATTATTGTTAAGTCACTCCAAGGGTCTATCCCCCTGCCTATATAGACTCCTGCTTGTACCAGTACCCCTGTTGTTCCTTGTGTTCTTGGTAAACTCCCCACTATTCTTGGAATACGTTCACCTTGTGTCTGGAGAATTATGTGTCCTGTGCACCTTGGGCAATCATACCTGAGTCTCCTTGCTATTGGGTCCACCATTTAAGTTTATCCCTTGTTTCCTTTCAGACAGTAGCTGTTCTTTGTTACTGACCCAATCCTACCCCTTAACTGTCTTGCATAGGGACATACAATATATACAGTACAATGTGTGCAGGAGAATCTAGTTACTGGCACTGGTTTTACTGTTTCGCAGACACCCGACTCCCCCCACCTTTTCAAAAGCATATTGGCAGAGTACATACAACAGTGCAAGGATCCAAAAACAAGGATGACAATAAGTGCTATATCTGACACTCTCGACCACCTCTTATATCTGGTTTTTCTGTTCTCTGGATACCCTCTTACTGCTATGTCTGTTATCTGTGTGCACGGCAGCTGTTTGAGGCTGTACGGGCAAATGGGTCTTAGACCTGGGATTATGTGGTTTCTAGGCCAATAGGTTATGATGTTAGACCAATCATTCTCAATGTAATGTTCCAACAATTCCCTTTTTAAATGACAACCTATTGTACAATAAAATTCATCATCATTTTCCACATAACCAAATGAGACTTCAGTGCTTGTAATTGCCACCAATCTCGGTGCTACAGATCCTTTGTATTTTCTTAACACAACAACACAGGTACAAGATTTGCATACACCTCTTTGGTTATTTATCAATTCAAACTGTTTATCAGCATTAGAATACACCTTGGCCATACGCCACCTTTTTTTTTTAAATGTAAAAGTTTCCTGGATATTTGATTAATTCCCTCTGTACACTTGTGACAAATTAGCTGAAGATATTTACTCACAATTCAACAATATAACATACATGTATGGTACCTTAAAAAAAATTTCTTCTGACTGACACTGGGCTCTTTAAGATATTCTCTGATCTTCCCAACTGGACTTCCCCAGATCCATTCAAGAAGCGCTGAGTCAAGTGAGCAGGTAGAAATCTACACATTAAATCTCACTTACCGTTTTTTTTAATCAGCGGTTCCTGAAAGATCAGAGGATTTGTTGCCAGTGGAGGAGATGCTGGAATATCCCGGACGATGCTCCCAAAATGTTAGGGTAATTTAACCTCTTCTGGTCTGGTCTATAAACTCTCTTCAGTAATCAGTCAGAATTCTGTTCCTTTAGCAACCGGTTGGAGGTCAGTGAATGAAAAGATGACACAGGATTATGTGTAACCTAAGCAGACCATAAGCTGACCTGCTAGGGGCCGTCACAGGTTTATTTTTATAGCTTAAAGACAAAAAGGAATCATGCTTGCCAATACATTTAGCCAATCAGAATACACCATGTATGTCTCAGAACCTGAAATACATCAATTGTCATACAAGATTCTAATTAGCAATTAGAACATTCTTGAAAATGGTTATTGTTTTGTGATTATCAGTCTTTCGGACATAAACTCAAAACATTCTTCAACATTCTTTCCAATTAGCCTTGGATACATCTGGTGTTGCCTTGTCCTTGAACAATTCATGCTTTAAACAAGATATTCGGAGTATATAGTTTTCTGAATATCTGTACAATATATTTAAGGATACATGAACACATTTTGTGATTAACAGTAAATATCTTAATCAATGCGAAAAAGCGTGAATCAATATATTTGCTATACTGCGGAAGCTCCTACACCATCACACCCAATATCCTATTACGGAACAGCTTTCCCAAGCAAGCCAGGGGTGTATCTGCTTGGGTGGAGGCACGCCAATAAAGAGATAGGGTTACATGTACTGAGCATAGAGACATCTCCTCACTTTTACTGAGCATAGAGACATCTCCGCACCTGTCCTGAGCATAGAGACATCTCCTCACCTGTCCTGAGCATAGAGACATCTCCTTGCCTGTCCGGAGCATAGAGACATCTCCTCACCTGTACTGAGCATAGAGACATCTCCTCGCCTGTCCTGAGCATAGAGACATCTCCTCACCTGTCCTGAGCATAGAGACATCTCCTCACCTGTCCTGAGCATAGAGACATCTCCTTGCCTGTCCTGAGCATAGAGACATCTCCTCACCTGTACTGAGCATAGAGACATCTCCTTGCCTGTCCTGTGCATAGAGACATCTCCTCACCTGTCCTGAGCATAGAGTCATCTCCTCACCTGTACTGAGCAAAGAGACATCTCCTTGCCTGTCCTGAGCATAGAGACATCTCCTCACCTGTCCTGAGCATAGAGACATCTCCCTTACTGTACAGCACATAGACATACTGTACTCTCACCTGTACACCACCAAGAGGCCTACGATAGTCTCCCTGTACAGGATCCATGGGGGGATATTTAATACACATGTTTTAGTCTTTCACTTATTTTTCACCTTCTATCGCAATTTTATTATCGCTTTATTTATTTTAAATTACCTGTTGGGACAGCCAAAGCAGAAATGGTCTGTTCGGGTGAGTCTTCAGTTCTGCTAATGTCACAACAGATGGGCTTCCAACTGCGATACCCACCTGCTGCATTGCAAATTACTGCATCAACGTACCATCAGTTCTGTATCGACTTACCATCAGTTCTGCATCGACGTACCATCAGTCGCACTTTATGACACCACCTATAGAGATGAAGAATGTCCATTGGAACATGGCCACAGATGCCAGTATGACTGTGTCTTTGAATGCAATCGATGGCTGTAACAAGTCTGCATCTGGCTACCCGCCCCCCGTCACCTACCAGGAATGCCACCAAAATTGCCTCTCTCTACATACAAATTCATTCTGTGCCTGACTGCAGTTCAATCGGGGTACATAGTGTGACTCAGACACATGTGCAGATACCACATTAGCCACTTACACCTGACATCAACGCTGCCTCCAGCTCTGAATCAAGCCCATTATGTGTGTATCAGGGATGTGCAGTCAGGGGAGGCAGAGCCACTCCTGTCATGCTCCCTGTCATACTTTTTGACTATAAAAATGATTGGAATAACACAAAGAGGATGCTTATAATAAGATTTTACTTACCGATAAATCTATTTCTCATAGTCCGTAGTGGATGCTGGGGACTCCGTCAGGACCATGGGGAATAGCGGCTCCGCAGGAGACAGGGCACAAAAGCAAGCTTTTAGGATCACATGGTGTGTACTGGCTCCTCCCCCTATGACCCTCCTCCAAGCCTCAGTTAGGTACTGTGCCCGGACGAGCGTACACAATAAGGAAGGATCTTGAATCCCGGGTAAGACTCATACCAGCCACACCAATCACACCGTACAACTTGTGATTTGAACCCAGTTAACAGTATGATAACAATGAAGTAGCCTCTAAAAAAGATGGCTCACAACAATAATAACCCGATTTTTTGTAACAATAACTATGTACAAGTAATGCAGACAATCCGCACTTGGGATGGGCGCCCAGCATCCACTACGGACTATGAGAAATAGATTTATCGGTAAGTAAAATCTTATTTTCTCTAACGTCCTAGTGGATGCTGGGGACTCCGTCAGGACCATGGGGATTATACCAAAGCTCCCAAACGGGCGGGAGAGTGCGGATGACTCTGCAGCACCGAATGAGAGAACTCCAGGTCCTCCTCAGCCAGGGTATCAAATTTGTAGAATTTTGCAAACGTGTTTGCCCCTGACCAAGTAGCTGCTCGGCAAAGTTGTAAAGCCGAGACCCCTCGGGCAGCCGCCCAAGATGAGCCCACCTTCCTTGTGGAATGGGCATTTACAGATTTTGGCTGTGGCAGGCCTGCCACAGAATGTGCAAGCTGAATTGTACTACAAATCCAACGAGCAATAGTCTGCTTAGAAGCAGGAGCACCCAGCTTTTTGGGTGCCTACAATATAAACAGCAAGTCAGACTTTCTGACTCCAGCCGTCCTGGAATTATATATATATATATATATATATATTTTCAGGGCCCTGACAACGTCTAGCAACTTGGAGTCCTCCAAGTCCCTAGTAGCCGCAGGCACCACAATAGGTTGTTTCAGGTGAAACGCTGACACCACCTTAGGAAGAAACTGGGGACGAGTCCGCAGTTCTGCCCTGTCCGAATGGAAAATCAAATATGGGCTTTTGTAAGACAAAGCCGCCAATTTTGACAATCGCCTGGCCGAGGCCAGGGCCAACAGCATGGTCACTTTCCATGTGAGATATTTCAAATCCACAGATTTGAGTGGTTCAAACCAATATGATTTGAGGAATCCCAACACTACGTTGAGATCCCACGGTGCCACTGGAGGCACACAAGGGCTGTATATGCAATACTCCCTTGACAAACGTCTGGACTTCAGGAACTGAAGCCAATTCTTTCTGGAAGAAAATCTATAGGGCTGAAACTTGAACCTTAATGGACCCCAATTTGAGGCTCATAGACACTCCTGTTTGCAGGAAGTGCAGAAATCGACCTAGTTGAAATTTTTTCGTGGGGCCTTCCTGGCCTCACCCACGCAACATATTTTTACCACATGTGGTGATAACGTTGTGCGGTCACCTCCTTCCTGGCTTTGACCAGGGTAGGTATGACCTCTTCCGGAATGCCTTTTCCCTTAGGATCCGGCGTTCAAACCGCCATGCCGTCGAACGCATTCGCGGTAAGTCTTGGAACAGACAAGGTCCCTGCTGGAGCAGGTCCTTTCTTAAAGGCCGATGCCACGGTTCCTCTTGGAACAGACATGGTACTTGCTGAAAGCAAATCCCTTCTTAGCTCCCGAGGCCATTAGTCCTCTGTGAGCATCTCTTGAAGTTCCGGTTACCAAGTCCCTCTTGGCCAATCCGGAGCCACGAGTATAGTTCTTACTCCTCTATGTCTTATAATTCTCAATACCTTGGTTATGAGAAGCAGAGGAGGGAACACATACACCGACTGTTACACCCACGGTGTTACCAGGACGTCCACAGCTATCGCCTGAAGGTCTCGTGACCTGGCGCAATACCTGTCCCATTTTTTGTTCGGGCGGGACGCCATCATGTCCACCTTTGGTCTTTCCCAACGGTTCACAATCATGCGGAAAACTTCCCGATGAAGTTCCCACTCTCCCGGGTGGAGGTCGTGCCTGCTGAGGAAGTCTGCTTCCCAGTCGTCCACTCCCGGAATGAACACTGCTGACAGTGCTATCACATGATTTTCCGCCTAGCGAAAAATCCTTGCAGTTTTGCCACTGCCCTCCTGCTTCTTGTGCCGCCCTTTCTGTTTACGTGGGCGACTGCCGTGATGTTATCCCACTGGATCAATACCGGCTGACCTTGAAGCAGAGGTCTTGCTAAGCTTAGAGCATTATAGATTTGCTCTTAGCTCCAGTATATTTATGTGGAGAGAATTCTCCAGACTTGATCACACTCCTTGTTTGACTGCTCCCCAGCCTCTCAGGCTGGCCTCCGTGGTCACCAGCATCCAATCCTGAATGCCGAATCTGCGGCCCTCTAGAAGATGAGCACTCTGTAATCACCACAGGAGAGACACCCTTGTCCTTGGATATAGGGTTATCCGCTGATGCATCTGAAGATGCGATCCGGACCATTTGTCCAGCAGATCCCACTGAAGAGTTCTTGCGTGAAATCTGCCGAATGGAAGCGCTTCGTAATAAGCCACCATTTTTACCAGGACTCTTGTGCAATGATGCACTGACACTTTTCCTGGTTTTAGGAGGATCCCGATTAGCTCGGATAACTCCCTGGCTTTCTCCTCTGGGAGAAACACCTTTTCCTGGACTGTGTCCAGAATCATCCCTAGGACCAGCAGACGTGTCGTCGGAACAACTACGGTTTTGGAATATTTAGAATCCACCCGTGCTGTCGTAGAACTACTTGAGATAGTGCTACTCCGACCTCCAACTGTTCTCTGGACCTTGTTCTTATCAGGAGGTCGTCCATTTTCTTTGAAGACGAATCCTCCTTTCGGTCATTACCTTGGTAAGGACCCGGGGTGCCTTGGACAATCCAACGGCATCGTCTTGAAACTGATAGTGACAGTTCTGTACCACGAACCTGAGGTACCCTTGGTGAGAAAAGGCAAATTTTGGGACATGGAGGTAAGCATCCCTGATGTCCCGGGACACCATATAGTCCCCTTGTTCTTTGCTATCACTGCTCTGAGTGACTCCATCTGGATTTGAACCCTTGCAAGTGTTCAAATTTTTCAGATTTAGAATAGGTCTCACCTAGCCTTCAGTACCACCATATAGTGTGGAGTAATACCCCTTTCCTTGTTGTCGGAGGGGTAATTTTATTATCACCTGCTGGGAATACAGCTTGTGAATTGTTTTCAATACTGCCTCCCTGTCGGAGGGAGACATTGGTACAGCAGACTACAGGAACCTGCGAGGGGGGAAACCTCTCGACATTCCAATCTGTACCCCTTGGATACTACTTGTAGGATCCAGGGGTCCTGTACGGTCCCAGCGTCATGCTGAGAACTTGGTAGAAGCGGTGGAGGGCTTCTGTTCCTGGGAATGGGCTGCCTACTGCAGTCTTCTTCCCTTTCCTCTATCCCTGGGCAGATATGACTCTTATAGGGACGAAAGGACTGAGGCTGAAAAGACGGTGTCTTTTTCTGCAGAGATGTGACTTAGGGTAAAAAACGGTGGATTTTCCAGCAGTTGCCCTGGCCACCAGGTCCCATGGACCGACCCCAAATAACTCCTCCCCTTTATACGGCAATACATCTTTGTGCCGTTTGGAATCTGCATCACCTGACCACTGTCGTGTCCATAAACATCTTCTTGCAGATATGGACATCGCATTTACTCTTGATGCCAGAGTGCAAATATCCCTCTGCGCATCTCGCATATATAGAAATGCATCCTTTAAATGCTCTATAGTCAATAAAATACTGTCCCTGTCAAAGGTATCAATATTTTTAGTCAGGGAATCCGACCAAGCCACCTCAGCTCTGCACATCCAGGCTGAGGCGATCGCTGGTCGCAGTATAACACCAGCATGTGTGTGTATACTTTTTAGGATATTTTTCAGCCTCCTATCAGCTGGCTCCTTAAGTACGGCCCTATCCGTAGATGGTACCGCCACTTGTTCTGATAAGCGTGTGAGCGCCTTATCCACCCTGAGGGGTGTTTCCCACCGCGCCTTAACTTCTGGCGGGAAAGGGTATACCGCCAATAATTTTCTATCGGGGGAAACCCACGCATCATCACACACTTCATTTAATTTATCTGATTCAGGAAAAACTACAGGTAGCTTTTTCACCTCACACATAATACCCTTTTTTGTGGTACTTGGAGTATCAGAAATATGTAACACCTCCTTCATTGCCCTTAACGTGTGGCCCTAAAAGAAAATACGTTTGTTTCTTCACCGTCGACACTGAAATCAGTGTCCGTGTCTGGGTCTGTGTCGACCGACTGAGGTAAATGGGCATTTTACAGCCCCTGACGGTGTTTGAGACGCCTGGACAGATACTAATTTGTTCGCCGGCCCTCTCATGTCGTCAACCGGCTTGCAGCGTGTTGACATTGTCACGTAATTTCCATAAATAAGCCATCCATTCCGGTGTCGACTCCCTAGAGAGTGACATCACCATTACAGGCAATTTGCTCCGCCTCCTCACCAATATTTTCCTCATACATGTCGACACACACGTACCGACATACAGCACACACATAGGGAATGCTCTGATAGAGGACAGGACCCACTAGCCCTTTGGGGAGACAGAGGGAGAGTTTGCCAGCACACACCAAAACGCTATAATTATCCAGGGACAACCTTTATATAAGTGTTCCTTTTATAGCATTTTAATATATATACATATCGCCAAATCAGTGCCCCCCCCTCTCTGTTTTAACCCTGTTTCTGTAGTGCAGTGCAGGGGAGATCATGGGAGCCTTCCCACCAGCCTTTCTGTGAGGGAAAATGGCGCTGTGTGCTGAGGAGAATAGGCCCCGTCCCCTTTTCGGCGGGCTTCTTCTCCGGAGTTTTAGATATCTGGCAGGGGTTAAATACATCCATATAGCCTCAAGGGCTATATGTGATGTATTTTTCGCCATACAGGTATTATACATTGCTGCCCAGGGCGCCCCCCCCCCAGCGCCCTGCACCCTCCGTGACCGCTGTGTGAAGTGTGCTGACAACAATGGCGCACAGCTGCAGTGCTGTGCGCTACCTGATGAAGACTGAGAGTCTTCTGCCGCCTGGTTCCGGACCTCTTCATCTTCAGCATCTGCAAGGGGGGTCGGCGGCGCGGCTCCGGGACGAACCCCAGGGCGAGCCCTGTGTTCCGACTCCCTCTGGAGCTATGTCCAGTAGCCTAAGAATCCAATCCATCCTGCACGCAGGTGAGTTGAAAATCTCTCCCCTAAGTCCCTCGATGCAGTGAGCCTGTTGCCAGCAGGACTCACTGAAAATAAAGAACCTAAAAACTTTTTCTAAGCAACTCTTTAAGAGAGCCACCTAGATTGCACCCTTCTCGGCCGGGCACAAAAACCTAACTGAGGCTTGGAGGAGGGTCATAGGGGGAGGAGCCAGTACACACCATGTGATCCTAAAAGCTTGCTTTTGTGCCCTGTCTCCTGCGGAGCCGCTATTCCCCATGGTCCTGACGGAGTCCCCAGCATCCACTAGGACGTTAGAGAAAACTTCTAAGCATATTCTTTGTATTATTGCAAGCATTTTATAGATAAAACTGGGCACAGCTGCAGGGCTCCGTGATTGCAGGGAGAGACAGAGATGAGGCAGCCAGAGCTGAGCCTCATCTCCCACATTGTCAGAGCCTGCCTGTACAGTGGGGTGGGGCTACACAGCAGCCAATCATGCTGCTTAGAAAGGAGAAATGGGAGGCATGCCTCAGTGTGGGGGCGTACTTGTGCTCTGATGGGCAGCTCGGATTGGTCATGTGACCAATCCAGGAAGTGCAGGAAGATCGGAGCTGAGCAGCGTGACAGGGGAGGAGGGAGATGGGGATCTGAAGTGCCAGCAGCAGCCACCCGTGCTCAGTGACTGGGGTGAGTAGCAGTGAGTGTGTGTGTGTGTGTGTGTGTGTGTGTGTGTGTGTGTATCTATCTATCACCTGTAGTGAGTGTGGGGACAGGATGTATGTATCTGTGTGTGTGTGTGTGTGTGTGTGTGTGTGTGTGTGTGTGTGTGTGTGTGTGTGTGTGTGTGTGTAGGTGAGGTGTGCGCCACGCAGTGGGGAAGCCTGTGTCGGAACTGGTGGTTGGCAGCGCAATGTAGGGCGCGATCGCTCCCCTTCCTTTTATCACTGGAAAGAGGACTGGCCACCGCTGAGCTGCCTGTCACCCCAGCACGCGCCAGCATCTGCTGGGCTGGGAGAGAGGCTGCTGCAGCGGCGGCCAGTCCTCTCTCTCCCCAGCCGACATGCGGCTGTCAGCAACAAGGAAGGAGGAGGGCAATGGGCCCGAGCCAGGTAGAGAGTACCCTCCACCCCCTCTCGGAACCACTCTGTGTGTGGCATCTGTAGTGAGTGTGGGGACAGGGCTGTGTGTGTGTGTGTGTGTGTGTGTGTGTGTGTGTGTGTGTGTGTGTGTGTGTGTGTGTGGCATCTGTAGTGAATCTGGAGACAGGACTGTGTGTGTTACACTGAATAGGTGGTCACGGACTCCCAGCACCCAGACCCACCCCCATGTGTGCCTCCCCAGCCTCTGACCTCACCGCACATCACTGGTGTGTATGGGAATGTAGTGCTGACAGGTAAGGTGCAGAAGGGGAAAACCTATCTATCACCATCTGGAGAAGGAGATACGTTTATATGGGGCAAACAGTGATAAGTAAGTGTAATAGGTGATTTCTCTAACGTCCTAAGTGGATGCTGGGGACTCCGTAAGGACCATGGGGAATAGCGGCTCCGCAGGAGACTGGGCACATCTAAAGAAAGCTTTAGGACTATCTGGTGTGCACTGGCTCCTCCCCCTATGACCCTCCTCCAAGCCTCAGTTAGATCTCTGTGCCCGAACGAGAAGGGTGCACACTAGGGGCTCTCCTGAGCTTCTTAGTGAAAGTTTTAGATTAGGTTTTTTATTTTCAGTGAGACCTGCTGGCAACAGGCTCACTGCATCGAGGGACTAAGGGGAGAAGAAGCGAACTCACCTGCGTGCAGAGTGGATTGGGCTTCTTAGGCTACTGGACATTAGCTCCAGAGGGACGATCACAGGCCCAGCTTGGATGGGTCCCAGAGCCGCGCCGCCGGCCCCCTTACAGAGCCAGAAGGCAGAAGAGGTCCGGAAAATCGGCGGCAGAAGACGTCCTGTCTTCAACAAGGTAGCGCACAGCACTGCAGCTGTGCGCCATTGCTCTCAGCACACTTCACACTTCGGTCACTGAGGGTGCAGGGCGCTGGGGGGGGGGGCGCCCTGAGACGCAATAAAAACACCTTGGATGGCAAAAAAAATGCATCACATATAGCTCCTGGGCTATATGGATGCATTTAACCCCTGCCAGAATCCATAAAAAAGCAGGAGAAAAGTCTGCGAAAAAGGGGCGGAGCCTATCTCCTCAGCACACTGGCGCCATTTTCCCTCACAGCTCCGTTGGAGGGAAGCTCCCTGTCTCTCCCCTGCAGTCACTACACTACAGAAAGGGTTAAAAAAAGAGAGGGGGGCACTAATTAGGCGCAGTATTAACTATACAGCAGCTATAAGGGGAAAAACACTTATATAAGGTTATTCCTGTATATATATAGCGCTCTGGTGTGTGCTGGCAAACTCTCCCTCTGTCTCCCCAAAGGGCTAGTGGGGTCCTGTCCTCTATCAGAGCATTCCCTGTGTGTGTGCTGTATGTCGGTACTTTTGTGTCGACATGTATGAGGAGAAAAATGATGTGGAGACGGAGCAGATTGCCTGTAATAGTGATGTCACCCCCTAGGGGGTCGACACCTGAGTGGATGAACTGTTGGAAGGAATTACGTGACAGTGTCAGCTCTGTATAAAAGACAGTGGTTGACATGAGACAGCCGGCTACTCAGCTTGTGCCTGTCCAGACGTCTCATAGGCCGTCAGGGGCTCTAAAGCGCCCGTTACCTCAGATGGCAGATATAGACGCCGACACGGATACTGACTCCAGTGTCGACGGTGAAGAGACGAATGTGACTTCCAGTAGGGCCACACGTTACATGATTGAGGCAATGAAAAATGTTTTACACATTTCTGATAATACGAGTACCACCAAAAAAGGGGTATTATGTTCGGTGAGGAAAAACTACCTGTAGTTTTCCTGAATCTGAGAAATTAAATGAGGTGTGTGATGATGCGTGGGTTTCCCCCGATAACAACGGATAATTTCTAAAATGTTATTGGCATTATATCCTTTCCCGCCAGAGGTTAGGGTGCGTTGGGAAACACCCCCTAGGGGGGATAAAGCGCTCACACGCTTGTAAGGGCTCTACCTTCGCCTGAGATGGCCGCCCTTAAGGATCCTGCTGATAGAAAGCAGGAGGGTATCCTAAAAGGTATTTACACACATACTGGTGTTATACTGCGACCAGCAATCGCCTCAGCCTGGATGTGCAGTGCTGGGTTGGCGTGGTCGGATTCCCTGACTGAAAATATTGATACCCTAGATAGGGACAGTATATTTTTGCCTATAGAGCATTTAAAAGATGCATTTTTATATATGCGTGATGCACAGCGGAATATTTGCCGACTGGCATCAAGTCTAAGCGCGTTGTCCATTTCTACCAGTAGAGGGTTATGGACACGTCAGTGGTCAGGTGATGCGTATTCCAAACGGCATTTGGAAGTATTGCTTTATTAAGGGAGGAGTTATTTGGGGTCGGTCTTTCAGACCTCGTGGCCACGGCAACAGCTGGGAATTCCACGTTTGTACCCCAGGTCGCCTCTCAACATGAGAAGACGCCGTATTATCAGGCGCAGTCTTTTCGTGGACAAGCGGGCAAAAGGTTCCTCATTTCTGCCCCGTGACAGAGGGAGAGGAAAAAGGCTGCAGAAATCAGCCAGTTCCCAGGAACAGAAACCTTCTCCCGCCTCTGCCAAGCCCTCAGTATACGCTGGGGCTTTACAAGCAGAATCAGGCACGGTGGGGGGCCCGTCTCAATGAATTTCAGCGCGCAGTGGGCTCACTCGCAAGTAGACCCCTGGATCCTTCAGGTGATATCTCAGGGGTACAAATTAGAATTCGAGACGTCTCCCCCTCGCCGTTTCCTAAAGTCGGCTTTACCGATGTCTCCTTCTGACAGGGAGACAGTTTTGGAAGCCATTCACAAGCTGTATTCCCAGCAGGTGATAATCAAGATACCCCTCCTGCAACAGGGAATGGGGTATTATTCCACACTGTTGTGGTACCGAAGCCGGACGGCTCGGTGAGACCGATTCTAAATCTAAAATCTTTGAACACTTACGTACAGAGGTTCAAATTCAAGATTGAGTCACTCAGAGCAGTGATTGCGAACCTGGAAGAAGGGGACTACATGATGTCTCGGGACATCAAGGATGCTTACCTTCATGTCAAAATTTACCCTTCTCACCAAGGGTACCTCAGGTTTATGGTACAGAACTGTCACTATCAGTTCAGACGCTGCCGTATGGATGGTACACGGCACCCCGGGTCTTTACCAAGGTAATGGCCGAAATGATGATATTCCTTCGAAGGAAGTGAATTTTAGTTATCCCTTCCTTGGACAATTCCCTGATAAGGGTAAGATCCAGGGAACAGTTGGAGGTCGGTGTAGCACTATCTCAGGTAGTGTTGCGGCAGCACGATTGGATTCTCAATATTCCAAAATCGCACCTGGTTCCGACGACGTGTCTTCTGTTCCTAGGGATGATCCTGGACACAGTCCAGAAAAAGGTGTTTCTCCCGGAGGAGAAAGCCAGGGAGTTATCCGAGCTAGTCAGGAACCTCCTAAAACCGAGCCAAGTCTCAGTGCATCAATGCACAAGGGTTCTGGGTAAAATGGTGGCTTCCTACGAAGCAATCCCATTCGGCAGATTCCACGCAAGAACTTTCCAGTGGGACCTGCTGGACAAATGGGCCGGATCGCATCTTCAGATGCATCAGCGGATAACCCTGTCACCAAGGACAAGGGTGTCCCTCCTGTGGTGGTTGCAGAGTGCTCATCTTCTAGAGGGCCGCAGATTAGGCATTCAGGACTGGGTCCTGGTGACCACGGATGCCAGCCTGCGAGGCTGGGGAGCAGTCACACAGGGAAGGAATATCCAGGGCTTATGGTTAAGCCTGGAGACATCACTTCACATAAATATCCTGAAGCTAAGGGACATTTACAATGCTCTAAGCTTAGCAAGACCTCTGCTTCAAGGTCAGCCGGTGTTGATCCAGTCGGACAACATCACGGCAGTCACCCACGTAAACAGACAGGGTGGCACAAGAAGCAGGAGGGCAATGGCAGAAGCTGCAAGGATTCTTCGCTGGGCGGAAAATCATGTGATAGCACTGTCAGCAGTATTCATTCCGGGAGTGGACAACTGGGAAGCAGACTTCCTCAGCACGACCTCCACCCGGGAGAGTGGGGACTTCACCCAGAAGTCTTCCACATGATTAAAAACTCGACAGGTATTGCGCCAGGTCCAGGGACCCTCAGGCAATAAGCTGTAGACGCTCTGGTAACACCGTGGGTGTACCAGTCAGGGTATGTGTTCCCTCCTCTGCCTCTCATACCCAAGGTACTGAGATTGATAAGATGGAGAGGAGTAAGCACTATATTCGTGGTTCCGGATTGGCCAAGAAGGACTTGGTAACCGGAACTTCAAGAGATAATCACGGAGGATCCGTGGCCTCTACCTCTAAGAAGGGACCTGCTCCAGCAAGGACCCTGTCTGTTCCAAGACTTACCGCGGCTGCGTTTGACGGCATGGCGGTTGAACGCCGGATCCTGAAGGAAAAAAGGCATTCCGGATGAAGTCATCCCTATCCTGATCAAAGCCAGGAAGGATGTAACCGCAAAAACATTATCACCGCAATTGGCGTAAATATGTTGCGTGGTGCGAGGCCAGTAAGGCCCGACGGAGGAAATTCAACTGGGTCGATTCCTACATTTCCTGCAAACAGGAGTGTCTATGGGCCTGAAATTGGGGTCCATTAAGGTTCAAATTTCGGCCCTGTCAATTTTCTTCCAAAAAGAACTAGCTTCAGTCCCTGAAGTTCAGACGTTGTAAAAGGGGTACTGCATATACAGCCTCCTTTTGTGCCTCCAGTGGCACTTTGGGATCTCAATGTAGTTTTGGGTTCCAAAAGTCACATTGGTTTGAACCACTTAAATCTGTGGAGTTAAAATATCTCACATGGAAAGTGGTCATGCTGTTGGCCCTGGCCTGGGCCAGGCGCGTGTCAGAATTGGCGGCTTTATCCTGAAAAAGCCCTTATCTGATTTTCCATTCGGACAGGGCGGAATTGAGGACTCGTCCTCAGTTTCTCCCCAAGGTGGTTTCAGCGTCTCACCTGAACCAACCTATTGGTGGTGCCTGCGGCTACTAGGGACTTGGAGGCCTCCAAGTTGCTAGACGTTGTCAGTGCCCTGAAAATATATGTTTCCAGGACGGCTGGAGTCAGGAAATCTGACTCGCTGTTTATCCTGTGTGCACCCAACAAGCTGGGTGCTCCTGCTTCTAAGCAGACTATTGCTCGTTGGATTTGTAGTACAATTCAGCTTGCACATTCTGTGGCAGGCCTGCCACAGCCAAAAATCTGTAAATGCCCACTCCACAAGGAAGGTGGGCTCATCTTGGGCGGCTGCCCGAGGGGTCTCGGCTTTACAACTTTGCCAAGCAGCTACTTGGTCAGGAGCAAATACGTTTGTAAAATTCTACAAAATTGATATCCTGGCTGAGGAGGACCTGGAGTTCTCTCATTTGGTGCTGCAGAGTCATCCGCACTCTCCCGCCCGTTTGGGAGCTTTGGTATAATCCCCATGGTCCTTACGGAGTCCCCAGCATCCACTTAGGACGTTAGAGAAAATAAGAATTTACTTACCGATAATTCTATTTCTCATAGTCCGTAGTGGATGCTGGGCGCCCATCCCAAGTGCGGATTGTCTGCAATACTTGTACATAGTTATTGTTACAAAAATCGGGTTATTATTGTTGTGAGCCATCTTTCAGAGGCTCCTCTGTTATCATGCTGTTAACTGGGTTCAGACCACAGGTTATACGGTGTGATTGGTGTGGCTGGTATGAGTCTTACCCGGGATTCAAAATCCTTCCTTATTGTGTACGCTCGTCCGGGCACAGTATCCTAACTGAGGCTTGGAGGAGGGTCATAGGGGGAGGAGCCAGTGCACACCAGATAGTCCTAAAGCTTTCTTTAGATGTGCCCAGTCTCCTGCGGAGCCGCTATTCCCCATGGTCCTTACGGAGTCCCCAGCATCCACTACGGACTATGAGAAATAGAATTATCGGTAAGTAAATTCTTATTTTCTCCAACCTTTCCACTACAGTTAAATATGGATTCAATATGATATCCCGATGGATGGGATGCCAGATGTCAGAATACCGACAGCGGCATCTCTACCATCAGAATCCCAACAGCCCCTATAAAGTAGACTAAGCCTCCCCTGCCCTCTACCCTAACCTTCCTTTCAGGTTGCCTAACTCTAGCCCTCTGCGGTGCTACCAAACCTAATCCTTCCTTCCCCACTGCCTAAACCTAACCCTCCCAGCTTGGTGCCTAGCCATAAACCTCCCTTTGAAAGTGCCTAACCCTAACTCCCCTTCTTATGCTTAAAAAAAACCACCCCACCCCCCACGGCAGGACGTGAGTGCGTCCCGTGGTAACATGTTCGGAAATCCTGGCATCTGTATTTTGATGCTGGGATTCCGACCTCCATCAGGATTTTGATGCCGGAGTTATGCTGTCATTCGTTATTCCGGCTGTGTGTATTTCGATCCCAACGGCATTTTGACTGCATCCATTTCATATGGAGAAAACATAAATATCAAATTTTCCAGTTTTTATGAGATAATTATGTTTCTGCTGCGGGGTACACTGGGCTCCACAAGTCTGGACAATGGGGTGTAGAGTAGGATCTTGATCCGAGGCACCAACAGGCTCAAAGCTTTGACTGTTCCCAGAATGCACAGCACCGCCTCCTATATCACCCCGCCTCCCAGCACAGGTGCTCAGTTTGTCAGTTGGTGCTGCAGTAAGCAGGCACTTAACAGAGGGGCTGCTCCAAGCAGCCCTGAGAAAAGCTTTTTATGAGGTAAAAAGTGAAGACTTCAAGGGCAGCAGCGGTGGTAAATGTCTTGTGACATTCACTGCTGCAGCTCCAGCTCTCCCCAGCGGCGCTGTACACTCCCGGGCCCTGGTTGCCGGGTACCTACAGCGGAGGCTCCGGTTTACTTCATGTTAGACACACACGGCTGGGGCTCTCCAGGATCACGTGGCCGCGCTTCGGGAGGTGGTAAGTGGCTCGCGGGACCCAGTCTTTATCGCGATCCAGCGCAGTCAGTGGGAGGCGGGCCGCGCGCGCTGGCGGTGGACACTGTGGATACAGGCGATCCCACTAGATCACCAGGGCATGGGCGCAGGTCAGGTTTTCTCTTAAAACCGATTTTTATATCGCCCACAGTATCCGGTGGTTTTGCCAGCAAGGGGGATAAGGCGTAGACCTGAAGCCTCTCCCCCAGCCCCAGGGCGCCATTTCTAGCAAGTGTTCCCGCCCTGGAGCTGCATCTCTGTCTTTTCCTCACTCCCTGTCAGTGTCTGCGGCGCCATTACTCCTCAGCTCACTGTTCCTGGGACTGCTTGGGCAAATCCTCCTATGTAAAGCCGCCTGGTTGTCAGCGCTGTGCCTTTACATGCCACTTAAGTATTCTACCTGCCTTTTCTCTATCGTCCTAGTGGATGCTGGGGTTCCTGAAAGGACCATGGGGAATAGCGGCTCCGCAGGAGACAGGGCACAAAAAGTAAAAGCTTTAGGATCAGGTGGTGTGCACTGGCTCCTCCCCCTATGACCCTCCTCCAAGCCTCAGTTAGATTTTTGTGCCTGGCCGAGAAGGGGGCAATCTAGGTGGCTCTCCTAAAGAGCTGCTTAGAAAAGTTTAGCTTAGGTTTTTTATTTTACAGTGAGTCCTGCTGGCAACAGGATCACTGCAACGAGGGACTTAGGGGAGAAGAAGTGAACTCACCTGCGTGCAGGATGGATTGGCTTCTTTGGCTACTGGGCATTAGCTCCAGAGGGACGATCACAGGTACAGCCTGGATGGTCACCGGAGCCTCGCCGCCGGCCCCCTTGCAGATGCTGAAACAAGAAGAAGGTCCAGAATCGGCGGCATGAAGACTCCTCAGTCTTCTTAAGGTAGCGCACAGCACTGCAGCTGTGCGCCATTTCCTCTCAGCACACTTTACACGGCAGTCACTGAGGGTGCAGGGCGCTGGGAGGGGGGCGCCCTGGGAGGCAATGAAAACCTATTTTTGGCTAAAAATACCTCACATATAGCCTCCGGGGGCTATATGGAGATATTTAACCCCTGCCAGAACCCGTTAAGAGCGGGAGACGAGGCCGCCGAAAAAGGGGCGGGGCCTATCTCCTCAGCACACAGCGCCATTTTCCCTCACAGAAAGGCTGGAGGGAAGGCTCCCAGGCTCTCCCCTGCACTGCACTACAGAAACAGGGTTAAAACAGAGAGGGGGGGCACTGATTTGGCGTTAAAAATATATAAAAAAGATGCTATAAGGGAAAACACTTATATAAGGTTGTCCCTATATAATTATAGCGTTTTTGGTGTGTGCTGGCAAACTCTCCCTCTGTCTCTCCAAAGGGCTAGTAGGTCCTGTCCTCTATCAGAGCATTCCCTGTGTGTGTGCTGTGTGTCGGTACGTGTGTGTCGACATGTATGAGGACGATGTTGGTGAGGAGGCGGAGCAATTGCCTGTAATGGTGATGTCACTCTCTAGGGAGTCGACACCGGAATGGATGGCTTATTTAGGGAATTACGTGATAATGTCAACACGCGGCAAGGTCGGTTGACGACATGAGACGGCCGACAAACAATTAGTACCGGTCCAGACGTCTCAAAAACACCGTCAGGGGTTTTAAAACGCCCGTTTACTTTAGTCGGTCGACACAGACACAGACAGGGACACTGAATCCAGTGTCGACGGTGAATAAACAAACGTATTCCTTATTAGGGCCACACGTTAAGGGCAATGAAGGAGGTGTTACATATTTCTGATACTACAAGTACCACAAAAGAGGGTATTATGTGGGATGTGAAAAAACTACCGTAGTTTTTCCTGAATCAGATAAATTAAATGAAGTGTGTGATGATGCGTGGGTTCCCCCCGATAGAAAATATGGGCGGTATACCCTTTCCCGCCAGAAGTTAGGGCGCGTTGGGTAACACCCCTTAGGGTGGATAAGGCGCTCACACGCTTATCAGAACAAGTGGCGGTACCGTCTATAGATAGGGCCGTCCTCAAGGAGCCAGCTGACAGGAGGCTGGAAAATATCATAAAAAGTATATACACACATACTGGTGTTATACTGCGACCAGCGATCGCCTCAGCCTGGATGTGCAGAGCTGGGGTGGCTTGGTCGGATTCCCTGACTAAAAATATTGATACCCTTGACAGGGACAGTATTTTATTGACTATAGAGCATTTAAAGGATGCATTTCTATATATGCGAGATGCACAGAGGGATATTTGCACTCTGGCATCAAGAGTAAGTGCGATGTCCATATCTGCCAGAAGATGTTTATGGACACGACAGTGGTCAGGTGATGCAGATTCCAAACGGCACAAAGGTGTATTGCCGTATAAAGGAAGAGGAGTTATTTGGGGTCGGTCCATCGGACCTGGTGGCCACGGCAACTGCTGGAAAATCCACCGTTTTTACCCTAAGTCACATCTCTGCAGAAAAAGACACCGTCTTTTCAGCTTCAGTCCTTTCGTCCCTATAAGAGTCATATCTGCCCAGGGATAGAGGAAAGGGAAGAAGACTGCAGCAGGCAGCCCATTCCCAGGAACAGAAGCGTTCCACCGCTTCTGACAAGCTCTCAGCATGACGCTGAGACCGTACAGGACCCCTGGATCCTACAAGTAGTATCCCAGGGGTACAGATTGGAATGTCGAGACGTTTCCCCTGCGCAGGCTCCTGAAGTCTGCTTTACCAAGGTCTCCCTCCGACAGGGAGGCAGTATGGGAAACAATTCACGAGCTGTATTCCCAGCAGGTGATAATTAAATTACCCCTCCGACAACAAGAAAAGGGGTATTATTCCACACTATATTGTGGTACTGAAGCCAGAAGGCTAGGTGAGACCTATTCTAAATCTAAAAAAATTTGAACACTTACAAAGGTTCAAATCAAGATGGAGTCACTCAGAGCAGTGATAACGAACCGGGAAGAAGGGGACTATATGGTGTCCCGAGACATCAGGGATGCTTACCTCCATGTCCCAAATTTGCCCTTATCACTAAGGGTACCTCAGGTTCGTGGTACAGAACTGTCACTATCAGTTTCAGACGCTGCCGTTTGGATTGTCCACGGCACCCCGGGTCTTTACCAAGGTAATGGCCGAAATGATGGTTCTTCTTCGAAGAAAAGGCGTCTTAATTATCCCTTACTTGGACGATCTCCTGATAAGGGCAAAGTCCAGGGAACAGTTGGAGGTCGGAGTAGCACTATCTCGGATACTGTTACAACAGCAGGGGTGGATTCTAAATATTCCAAAATCGCAGCTGATCCCGACAACAAGTCTCCTGTGCTTAGGGATGATTCTGGACACAGTCCAGAAAAAGGTGTTTCTCCCGGAAGAGAAAGCCAGGGAGTTATCCGAGCTAGTCAGGAACCTCCTAAAATCAGTGCATCATTGCACAAGGGCCATGGTAAAAAAATGGTGACTTCCTTCGAAGCAATTCCAGTCGGCAGATTTCATGCAAGAACTTTTCAGTGGGATCTGCTGGACAAATGGTCCGGATCGCATCTTCAGATGCATCAGCGGATAACCCTATATCCAAGGACAAGGGTGTCTCTCCTGTGGTGTTTACAGAGTGCTCATCTTCTAGAGGGCCGCAGATTCGGCATTCAGTTTTGGATGTTGGTGACCACGGAGGCCAGCCCGAGAGGCTGGGGAGCAGTCACACAAGGAAAAAATTTCCAGGGAGTGTGATCAAGTCTGGAGATTTTTCTCCACATAAATATAGCTAAGGGTAAATTTATAATGCTCTAAGCTTAGCAAGACCTCTGCTTCAAGGTCAGCCGGTATTGATCCAGTGGGATAAAACATCACGGCAGTCGCCCACGTAAATAGACAGGGCGGCACAAGAAGCAGGAGGGCAGTGGCAAAAACTGCAAGGACTTTTCGCTGGGCGGAAAATCATGTGATAGCACTGTCAGCAGTGTTTCATTCCGGGAATGGAAACTGGGAAGCAGACTTCCTCAGTAGGCACGACCTCCACCCGGCAGAGTGGGAACTTCATGGGGAAGTTTTCCACATGATTGTAAACCGTTGGGAATTACCAAAGGTGGACATGATGGCGTCCCGTCTGAACAAAAAACGGGACAGGTATTGCGCCAGGTTAAGAGACCCTCAGGCAATAGCTGTGGACGTTCTGGTAACACCGTGGGTGTACCAGTCGGTGTATGTGTTCCATCCTCTGCTTTTCATACCTAAGGTACTGAGAATTATAAGACGTAGAGGAGTAAGAACTATACTCATGGCTCCGGATTGGCCAAGAAGGACTTGGTACCCGGAACTTCAAGAGATGCTCACAGAGGACTTATGGCCTCTGCCGCTAAGAAGGGACTTGTTTCAGCAAGTACCATGTCTGTTCCAAGACTTACCGCAGCTGCGTTTGACGGCATGGCGGTGGAACGCCGGATCCTAAGGGAAAAGGCATTCAGGAAGAGGTCATTCCTACCCTGGTCAAAGCCAGAAAGGAGGTGACCGCACAACATTATCACCACATGTGGCGAAAATATGTTGCGTGGTGTGAGGCCAGGAAGGCCCCACGAAGAAATTTCAACTCGGTCGATTCCTGCATTTCCTGCAAACAGGAGTGTCTATGGGCCTCAAATTGGGGTCCATTAAGGTTCAAATTTCGGCCCTGTCGATTTTTCTTCCAGAAAGAATTGGCTTCAGTTCCTGAAGTCCAGAAGTTTGTCAAGGGAGTATTGCATATACAACCCCCTTTTGTGCCTCCAGTGGCACTGTGGGATCTCAACGTAGTTCTGGGATTCCTCAAAACACATTGGTTTAAAACCAGTCAAATCTGTGGATTTGAAGCATCTCACATGAAAAGTGAACATGCTCTTGGACCTGGCCTGGACCAGGCGAGTGTCAAATTGGTGGTTTTTTTTTCTCAAAAAAGCCCATATCTGTTTGTCCATTCGGACAGGGCAGAGCTGCGGACTCGTCCCCAGTTCTCTCCCTAAGGTGGTGTCAGTGTTTCACCTGAACCAGCTTATTGTGGTGTCTTGCGCCTACTAGGGACTTGGAGGACTCCAAGTTGCTAGATGTGGTCAGGGCCCTGAAAATATAGGTTCCAGGACGGCTGGAGTCAGGAAAACTGACTTGCTGTTATCCTGTATGCACCCAACAAACTGGGTGCTCTTGCTTCTAAGCAGACTTTTGCTAGTTGGATGTGTAATACAATTCAGCTTGCACATTCTGTGGCAGGCCTGCCACAGCCAAAATATGTAAATGCCCATTCCACAAGGAAGGTGGGCTCATCTTGGGCGGCTGCCCGAGGGGTCTCGGCTTTACAACTTTGCCGAGCGGCTATTTAGTCAGGGGCAAACACGTTTGTAAAATCCTACAAATTTGATAACCTGGCTAAGGAGGACCTGGAGTTCTCTCATTCGGTGCTGCAGAGTCATCCGCACTCTCCCGCCCGTTTGGGAGCTTTGGTATAATCCCCATGGTCCTTTCAGGAACCCCAGCATCCACTAGGACGATAGAGAAAATAAGAATTTACTTACCGATAATTCTATTTCTCGGAGTCCGTAGTGGATGCTGGGCGCCCATCCCAAGTGCGGATTATCTGCAATACTTGTACATAGTTACAAAAATCGGGTTATTATTGTTGTGAGCCATCTTTCAGAGGCTCCGCTGTTATCATACTGTTAACTGGGTTCAGATCACAGGTTGTACAGTGTGATTGGTGTGGCTGGTATGAGTCTTACCCGGGATTCATAAATCCTTCCTTATTGTGTACGCTCGTCCGGGCACAGTATCCTAACTGAGGCTTGGAGGAGGGTCATAGGGGGAGGAGCCAGTGCACACCACCTGATCCTAAAGCTTTTACTTTTTGTGCCCTGTCTCCTGCGGAGCCGCTATTCCCCATGGTCCTTTCAGGAACCCCAGCATCCACTACGGACTCCGAGAAATAGAATTATCGGTAAGTAAATTCTTATTTTTAGTCAGTGTTAGTAAGAAAGAGTGCATTTAGTCAGGGGTTTATAGTACAATTATTGTTATTGTTATATAGCTGTGTAACCTAGTCCAGTGCAGTATTATTGTCTGTAATAACCTCTGCATTGTACAAACTGTGACTAATTGTGTGTGCATTGATAGCTGAGTGGTGTCTATCTCGTGTCTTTCACTCAACTTGCTATCCCTATATTCTATAACCTGAGGGGGCTTGGTGCGTCAGCTGTTAGTTAATATAGGATTTTCACAAAGATGTACTGTATTACGTATTTCTCTCTGTGATTTAGTCACCATATCTCTCCTTTATCTCTGCTGGTGCTGACTACACTGCGCAGGGGTTTGGGTTTAGAGATATAGTGCTGCTGATAATTATACTGTGTAACCTCATACTGCAAGTTATATCATGTCTGCTTCTGAGGGTAACGGTTCTGGGGCGGAACACACTGCTGGTGTTGCTGAAGCCACAGGCACATATGGGGAGAATATAGCAGCTGTGGGCTCTGGTTCTGGGGGCTCCTTGCCCCCCAGTGGGACTGTGGCAACGGAGGCACATACTGACCCTCCGTGGGCCGCTTTTTCCACGCTTCTGCATACGCTAGTTCATAAACTAACACCCCCTATGGGACCCCCAATGCCGGTACAACCGTATGTGGTCCCTGCAGCTAACCCGCCGTGGGCGGACGATTTATCTGCTCAATTAAAGAAGTTGAAACAGTCCCTGACTACTAAAATGTCTGACCATCACTCGCCTAAGTCCAAGAGGTCCTCTAAGCGAGCGCTCGTCTCCTCGCAATCCACTGCTGTCACTGACACCTCGTCTGATGAAGACAGCACATACACTGACCCCACAGGTTCTGTCTCAGATACGGCTGATGGGGAGGGTAGTTCACATGTGGATGTTCCTGATCTTTTGGAGGCTATTAAGTTAATTCTGCAGATTACGGATGATCCCGAGCCATCCGTTCATCCTAAGAAACCAGACAGGTTCAAGCGTCAGAAGGTGATTAAACAAGTTTTACCTCACTCTGACCACCTAGTGGATATACGTCAGGAACCCTGGCAAAGCCGGGTACGAAGTTTGTGCCTCAAAAGAAGATGCTGGCTCGCTATCCCCTCGCGCCAGAGCTGTCTAAGAATTGGGAAACGCCTCCTCCAGTAGACTCACATGTGGCTAGGATGGTGATTTCCTCAGCTCTACCTGTCACTACCGTCACGTCTCTAAAAGAGCCTACGGATAAACGTGTCGAGGGTTGTCTGAAAGCGATTTACACCCTCACGGGTGCTGCACAAAGGCCCACTATTGCAGCTACATGGGCGGCAGAGGCTATTGAAGCATGGGCCTTGGAGTTAGAAGCTGAAATCTCCTCTGACCATGCTAGACAATGCTTGTCATATATTGTCACATCTTCTCGCTATATTAAAGAGGCGGCTTCTGATGCCGGTATCCTAGCAGCCAAGGCCTCTACTACGTCAGTCCTGGCTCGCAGGATATTGTGGCTGAGATCCTGGTCTGTGGATCTGGACTCTAGAAAAACCCTGGAGGTACTCCCTTTCAAGGGGGATTTTCTGTTTGGGGAGGACTTAAATAAGATAGTGGCTGACTTGGCTACTGCCAAAACTGCCTGTCTGCCTAATACAGCTCCTTCTGTGTCGAAGGACAAAGGCACGTCCTTTCGCCCCTTTCGTCCTTCTGGTAAAGCAAAAGGTCAGGCGTACCATAAGCAGGCCCGCACTTCCAAACCTGGTAAGCCGAAGCCAAAAAGAGCCTGGGCTGCCCGTCAGCCAGCAGCCAAGACCGATAAGCCTGCTGCATGATGGGGCGGGCCTCCCCCTGGGGGATCCCAGGGTGGGGGGCCGGCTTCTAGGGAATACCCAGGAATGGTTGAAGACCACTTCAGATGCCTGGGTACGGGAAGTCGTCACTCGAGGTTACGCCATAGCCTTCAAAAACCGACCCCATCATTGATTTTGCCAGACAGACGTCCCGTCGGACAGGCAAAGGCAAACACTCTGCATTCGGTGGTACAGACCCTCCTGGATACAGGAGTCGTAGTACAGGTGCCTCTTGCTCAGAGGGGCCGGGGGTACTATTCTCCGCTGTTTCTAGTCCCGAAACCGAATGGGTCCTCCCGGCCCATTCTCAACCTCAAGGCACTGAACAAGTTTGTGAAGGTTTCCAAGTTCCGTATGGAAACCCTTCGCTCTATAGTTCTGGCCTTGGAACCTGGGGACTACACCTGCATATTCCTATAGCAGTGTCACATCAACAATACCTGAGGTTCGCTATTGGCAACCTCCATTACCAGTTTCGGGCGTTACCTTTTGGTTTAACAATGGCTCCGCGAGTCTTCACCAAAGTTATGGCGGTGATGACGGTGGTACTCCGCCGTCAAGGGGTCAGGATACTGCCGTATCTGGACGACTTGTTAATCCTGGCAAATTCCCCAGATCTTCGCCTGTGTCATCTGGATATGACGGTCCGGTTTCTACAAGCCCACGGGTGGCTCATCAACTGGAAGAAATCCTCCCTGGTCCCTGCTCAGAGCATGGTGCATCTGGGAGCGCTGTTGGACACTCACAACGAGAGGTTGTTCTTGTCTCAGGAGAAAGTCCTAAAACTTCAGGACAGGATTCGTTGCTTCCTTTCTCGTCCGCAAGTGTCGATACATTCGGCAATGCAGGTGCTGGGCCTCATGGTATCAGCATTCAACATGGTGGAGTATGCTCAATTCCATTCTCTCCCCCTCCAGAAGGTGATTCTAGCCAAGTGGGATGGCCTGCCTCACCAGATCAGGTCACAAATGATCTCTTTGACTCCGGAGGTCCGTCTGTCGCTGCTCTGGTGGCTCCAGGACCGACAATTGTGCAGAGGCCGTCCCTTCTGGATATCCAACTGGGTCCTGTTGACGACAGATGCCAGTCTAAGAGGTTGGGGCGCGGTGCTGGAGCAGCACTACTTGCAGGGTCGGTGGACCAAGGAGGAATCTCTCCTCTCGATCAACATTCTGGAATTGCGGGCGGTCTTCAATGCGTTGAACCTAGCTCAGCATTTGATTCAGAACCGTCCTGTTCAAGTACAGTCGGATAACGCCACCACAGTGGCTTACATAAATCATCAAGGCGGCAGTCGAAGCCGTTTGGCAATGAAGGAAGCCTCACGGATTCTACGTTGGGCAGAACGCCATCTACCGGCAATATCGGCAATATTTATTCTGGGAATCCTGAATTGGGAAGCTGACTTTCTCAGTCGTCAGGACGTGCATGCCGGCGAGTGGGGCCTCCATCCAGAAGTGTTTCAACTCCTCGTGGAAAGGTGGGGTCTTCCAGATGTGGATCTGATGGCGTCTCGACACACAATCACAAGGTTCCGGTCTTCGGAGCAAGGACAAGGGATCCTCAAGCAGCATTCGTGGATGTGCTGGCAGTGCCGTGGAGGTTTCGGCTGCCGTACGTGTTCCCTCCGGTGTCACTCCTGCCCAGGGTATTTGGAAGTTCAAGCAAGAAAAAGGAAATCTGCTTCTCATAGCTCCGGCGTGGCCCAGACAGCACTGGTTCTCAGACCTGCAAGGCTTATCGTCAGAGCGTCCACTTCTACTTCCACAACGCCCAGTCCTCCTCGTTCAGGGCCCCTGTGTCTACCAGGACCTAGCCTGGCTGTCTTTGACGGCGTGGCTCTTGAAGCTTCCGTCTTAAGAGCTAAGGGTTTTTCTGAAGAGATCATTAAAACTATGTTGCGGGCCCGGAAACCGGCCTCTGCTTGGATTTACCATCGGGTCTGGCATTCCTACTTTGTTTGGTGCGCATCTAACCATTATGACGCTTCCAAGTTTAGTACAGCCAAACTTTTGGCTTTTCTACAGCAGGGCCTAGATTTAGGCCTGCGTCTGGCCTCCCTCAAGGGTCATATTTCTGCCTTGTCGGTGTGGTTTCAGAGTAAAATTGCGACTTTACCTGATGTTCATACTTTCACTCAGGGTGTTGCGTATCCAACCTCCCTATGTCCCGCCTGTGGCTCCTTGGGACTTGTCGGTGGTTTTGGAGGCGTTGCAGGAGCCTCCATTTGAACCTCTTGGTTAAGTGGCTTTCCCTTAAGGTGGTGTTCTTGCTGGCTATTGCATCTGCTAGAAGAGTGTCGGATTTGGGTGCCTTGTCTTGTAGTTCCCCATATCTGATTTTTCACCGTGACCGGGCGGTTCTTAGGACTCGTCCCGGATGTTTACCTAAGGTGGTTTCTTCATTCCACCTTAATCAGGAGATTGTGGTTCCAGCTTTTGTCTCTCCTGATTTGTCTCCCAAAGAGCGGTCTTTGGATGTGGTACGGGCTCTCCGTATCTATGTGAAGAGAACTGGTTCTATTCAAAATCTGATTCTCTCTTTGTTTTGTTTGGATTTCACAAACGTGTCTGGCCTGCTCACAAGCAGACCCTGGCCAGGTGGATTAGAATGGTGATTGCACATGCTTATGTGAAGGCTGGTCTGTCAGCTCCTGTTCATATTACGGCCCATTCTACTCGGACTGTTGGACCTTCTTGGGCGGCCCAACGTGGTGCAACCCTTGATCAATTGTGCAAGGCGGCTACGTGGTCCTCCAGGATGCTTCCTTTGGATGCCGGGTTCTTGTGCCCGCTACAGTGCGTCCCCTACCATAAGGAACTGCTTTAGGACATCCCCATTGTCCAGACTTGTGGAGCCCAGTGTACCCCGCAGCAGAAAACAAGTTTTATGGTAAGAACTTTCCCTTGTTAAAACTCTTTCTGCGAGGTACACTGGGCTCCACAAGGCGCCCACCCTGACGCACTTAGCTTCTTTGGGTTGATATGGCATTAGCCGCTGACACTTCTCTTGTCGTGAGAGTGTGGTGTATGTGGCTACTAACCGTTGTCGTCTCTTTTCCTGCTACTGCATTGGGCTGGTTAACTTAACTGAGCTCCTGTGCTGGGAGGCGGGGTGATATAGGAGGCGGCGCTGTGCATTCTGGGAACAGTCAAAGCTTTGAGCCTGTTGGTGCCTCGGATCAAGATCCTACTCTACACCCCATTGTCCAGACTTGTGGAGCCCAGTGTACCTCGCAGAAAGAGTTTTAACAAGGGTAAGTTCTTACCATAAAACTCATTTTATTAAATATCCCCCCAAGAGACATACAGTAATCCCACCTGTAGAGCACAACAAGGCACCTCCTCAACTACTGTATACAGCACAGAAAGACATTCTCTCACCTGTACAGCACCCAGATATATACAGGGTGAGGCAGAAAGACCTCCTAGATTTTAAATGCATGGAATAGCTTATTTTAACATGTCTTTTTTGTTGTTACAGATACATATAAATATATATAAAAGTCATGAGACAGCACTCATTGGCAAGCAACTGCCCGACAGCTGTTTCAACTGATCAATGGCCCCTGAGGAAAACTGATATTGATCAGTTGAAACAGCTGTCGGGCAGTTGATGTTCGTTTCTTTTGGATATGCTGCACGTTTGAATTAATGAGAATCTTCACTCTGAGTTTGAGCACAGATTCTTCAGTGGGGTTACATACAGGAGACCGGCAAATGGGATGTTGGCTGTCAGTATACCAACAGTGGCATCCCATCTGCCAGAATCCCGGCAGTGAGGCAACAAGTCCTCTCGCGGGATCGCTGCACTTGCCACGGGCCCGGTGGCAAGGTTTGCCACAAGTTATATTCCCACTCAGATGGTGACGTGGACAGACCACCTGAGTGGGAATTCCGGGCTACAGTCGAGATTCCGACCGCTGTAATTTCTCCAGCTGTAGAGATTCCGATAATGGTATACTGAATGCCAGGATCCCGACAGGCACGATATTAACCACATCCCCTTCAGTGGTTCTCTGCAAGGAGGGGGTGAGTTTAATTTTATATATATTTCTCATACGTCCTAGAGGATGCTGGGGACGACAACAAGACCATGGGGTATAGACGGGATCCGCAGGAGACATGGGCACTCTAAAGACTTTTCATTGGGTGTGAACTGGCTCCTCCCTCTATGCTCCTCCTCCAGACCTCAGTTGTAGAAATGTGCCCAGGCAGACTGGATGCACTCTGAGGAGCTCTACTGAGTTTCTCTGAAAAGACTTATATTAGCTTTTTTATTTTCAGGGAGAACTGCTGGCAACAGACTTCCTGCTTCGTGGGACTGAGGGGGCAGAAGCAGAACCAACTTCCTAAAGAGTTTCATGGCTCTGCTTCTGGCTGACAGGATACCATTAGCTCCTGAGGGGTACTGAACGCTAGCCGTGTCTAGATGCTCACTCCCACAACACGCCGTCACCCCCCTCACAGAGCCAGAAGTCAGAAAACAGGTGAGTATAAGAAGAATGAACTTCTATCAAGTATCCGCGCCATTGCTGCCCACACACACAGGCACTGCAGGGTGCAGGGCGCGGGGGGCGCCCTGGGCAGCAAAAATATGCCTCAAAACTGGCTAAAAGGGGGCATAAGGTGCCGCTGGTACAGCCCAACCCCCGCCAGTATAAATATTACAGTGATTTTCTGAGTGTAACGCTCCATTGCGGGGGCGGAGCTTCTTCCTCAGACAGCCAGCACACTGCTCAGCGCCATTTTCTCTCTCTCCTCAGGCTGCAGAGAACATGCTGGTCCTCTCGTCCACTTCTGACAAGTACAGGGTGATATTTGGGGGTGGCACAAAGCGTTGTGGTGCATTTAATAGTGTGATTTTATATATATATATATATATATATATATATATATATATATAAGCGCTGTTTGGCTGTGGGCATTCTTTGTTCACAGGCATTACATACTAGCGCTGGGATTGTGAACTGGCTGCTCCTATACTGTGTCCCTCTGACAGATTTTACTGTGGGTCTGTCCCCAAATAAGTCCCAGTGTCTGTGAGTGTGCTGTACACGTGTGAGGCATGTCTGAGGCAGGGAGTTCCTCCCCGGAGGAAACCATTTTTGGGACCAGAGCCGGCCTTAGGCATAGGCAAACTAGGCAAATGCCTAGGGCATTTGGTATGCTTAGGGGCACCAGCAGCTTCTGCTGATTAAAAAGATATGCGGCATGCCTATATTCTGTGTGTATTCCTGGAAATCACTATAATGTAGCATTTCGTATACAGATACAGCCGCAGTCGCACACAGAATATAGGCATGCTGCATATCATTTTAATCAGCAGAAGCTGCTTGTGCATCCTAGCCACATAGTAATGTAAATAAGATGCATTTTCATAAACAAAAGGCGCCCGATGTTAGCAGAGCTGCCAGCTGACTCATGCCAGGCTTCTCTAGCAGAATTAGTGGCGGTGCTAGGGGGCACCAGCCAAAATCTTGACTAGGGCATCATATTGGTTAGGGGCGGCTCTGTTAGGGACACAGAGTTGCAATGTGGTGGTGCTGCCGGCACACCAAGAGCCTGCATGGGTGAAAGAGATACGTGACAGTATGCATCTGATTAACCGTAGATTAGATAAATCTGAATCTAATGCTGCATGCTGGAGAAAATCTGTGGAAGATGTGATTTTTCAGGATTCTGTTCTTCCTTCTGCAGGCGGTCCCTCTGGGTCACATAAGAGACCATTTGCGAATGTTGTACACACAGATACCGACATGGACTCTGATTCTTGTGTCGACGATAGTGACTCCAGAGAAATAGATCATAAATTGGCGAAAAATATACAATATATGATTGTGGCTATAAGGGACGTGTTGGAGGTTACAGAAACCACTCCTGTACCTCAGGAGAAGGCTTATTTTTGTAAAAAAAAAAGAAATCCAAAGTCATATTCCCTCCTTCCCATGAACTAAATACTCTCTTTGAAGGGATGTGGGTGAATTCTGATAAGAAATTTCGTATTCCCAAAAGGATTCAGATAGCTTACCCTTTCCCGGCTGAGGACAGGAAAAAATGGGAATTACCCCCTGTGTTAGACAGTGCGCTTTCCAGGTTGACAAAGAAGGTAATTCTCCCTGCACCTGGCACGGCTTCACTAAAAGAGCCGGCAGACCGTAAAATGGAAACTACATTGAAATCCATTTATGTAACCAATGGTACACTTCTCAGGCCCACTATTGCCTGCGCGTGGGTGAGTCGCGCTATTGAAAAATGGTCAGAAAGCGTGTCATCAGAAATTGACACGATTGATAAAGATGAGATACTCCTTAAGTTAGGGAATATCAAGGACGGTGCCGCCTACATGCTGGAAGCAATGAAGGATATTGGACTCTTGAGCTCACAAGCCGCTACCATGGCAGTATCGGCTAGGCGGGCGTTGTGGATTCGCCAGTGGAACGCGGATGCAGATTCCAAAAGAAACATGGAGGCTTTCCCATATAAAGGTGAGGCCTTATTTGGCGATGGCCTGGATGCATTAGTCTCGGCGGCTACCGCAGGTAAGTCAATATTTTTGTCCTCTGCGCCTGCACCTGCAAAAAAGACCTATCACACACACACATGCAGTCCTTTCGGCCCAATAAATATAAAAAAGCAAAAGGTTCCCTCTTCTTTGCAGGTAGGGGAAGGGGAAAGGGAATTAAGTCTGCAGCGGCTTCCGGTTCCCAAGAGCAGAAGTCTACCCCTAATTCTGCCAAATCCTCAGCATGACGCTGGGGCTCCCTTGTGGGAGGCCGCTCGGGTGGGGGCATGTCTCAAACTGTTCAGTCAAGGTTGGATTCTGTCTGGGTATTGCAAATAGTATCCCAGGGATACAAGCTGGAGTTTCAAGACGTTCCCCCATGCCAATTTTTCAAATCGACCTTGCCAGTTTCTCCGCCAGAGAGAGAAGCAGTAACAGCGGCAATCCAAAAATTATGTCAGGACCAGGTCATAGTCCTGGTACCGTTGTCACAAAAAGGGGAGGGTTTTTATTCAAGCCTCTTTGTAGTTCTGGAGCTGGACGGCTCGGTCAGACCGATCCTAAACCTAAAGTAATTTCTACTTTGAAAAGGTTCAAGTTCAAGATGGAATCACTTCGGGCGGTGATTTCCAGTCTGGAGGGGTGGGACTACATGGTGTCGGTAGACATAAAGGAGGCGTATCTGAGATTCGCGGTTCAGGATTGCCATTACCAATTCCAGATGTTACCTTTTGGCCTCTCCACAGCGCCGGGGGTATTCACCACGGTGATGGTGGAGATGATGGTCCTCCTTCGTCAGAAAGGGGTCATTATAATTCCTTAGCTGGACAACTCCTGATAAAGGTGAGATCCAGGGAGCAGTTGATACAAAACATCTCACTCTCTCTGTCAATACTCCAACAACACGGTTGGATCATAAATTATCCAAAGTCACAGTTGGAACCAACGACAAGGTTGTCTTTCCTCGGGATGATTCTGGACACAGAAGTTCAGAGAGTATTTCTGCCGGTGGAAAAGGCTTTGGAAATACAGAAAATGATAAAACAGATACTGAAACCATCCTCTGTGTCGATCCATCAGTGCATTCGGTTATTGGGGAAGATGGTGGCGGCCTACGAGGCCATACAGTTTGGCAGGTTCCATGCCAGAGTATTCCAGTGGGACCTGTTGGACAAGTGGTCGGGGTCACACCTGCACGTGCACAGAAAGATAATCCTGTCGTCAAAAACCAGGATTTCGCTCCTGTGGTGGCTACACAGCTCACACCTACTGGAAGGATGCAGGTTCAGGATTCAGGATTGGGTCCTGGTAACCACGGATGCAAGTCTCCGAGGCTGGGGAGCAGTCACTCAGGGAGAAAACTTCCAAGGACGTTGGTCACATCAGGAAGCCTGCCTTCACATAAACGTGCTGGAACTGAGAGCCATTTACAACGGCCTTCAACAAGCGGTACATCTTCTTCAAGACCATCCTGTGCAGATCCAGGCGGACAATATAACAGCAGTAGCGTACATAAACAGGCAGGGCGGATCGAAAAGCAGAGCGGCAATGGCAGAGGTGACAAGAATCCTCCTCTGGGCAGGAAAACATCTAAAAGCTCTGTCGGCGATATTCATTCCGGGAGTAGACAACTGGGAAGCAGACTTCCTCAGCAGACACGATCTCCATCCAGGAGAGTGGGGCCTCCACCAAGAAGTCTTCGCAGAGGTGACAAGTCTTTGGGGAGTTCCTCAAGTAGACATGATGGCATCTCATCTTAACAAGAAGCTTTAGAGATACTGTTCCAGGTCGAGAGACCCTCAAGCAATAGCGGTGGATGCGCTAGTGACCCAGTGGGTTTTCCCATCAGTGTACTGTATGTCTTCCCTCCACTTCCGCTGATCCCAAGAGTACTCAGGATCATAAGAAGAACAAGGGTTCGAGCAATCTTCATTGCCCCAGACTGGCCAAGGAGGGCTTGGTATCCAGATCTTCAGCAGTTGCTCATAGAAGATCCTCGGACTCTTCCTCCTTGCGAGGACCTGCTGCAGCAGGGGCCATGCGTGTATCAAGACTTACCGCGGCTACGTTTGATGGCATGGCTGTTGAGCGCCGGATCCTAGCCCGAAAAGGTATTCCCAAGGAAGTCATCCCCACTCTTATTCAGGCCAGGAAAGGAGTAATGTCGAAACATTACCACCGTATTTGGAGAAAATATGTATCTTGGTGTGAATCCAAGAAAGCTCCTACGGAAGAGTTTCACTTAGGACGTTTCCTCCATTTTCTACAGGCTGGTGTGGAAGCAGGCCTCCGATTGGGATCAATCAAGGTCCAGATTTCGGCCTTGTCAGTGGTCTTCCAAAAACAATTGGCCTCTCTTCCAGAGGTTCAGACCTTGGTGAAAGGGGTTCTGCACATCCAGCCTCCATTCGTGCCTCCAGTGGCACCATGGGACCTTAACGTGGTGTTGCAGTTCCTTCAATCGGATTGGTTTGAGCCTCTACAAGAGATAGAGTTGAAGTTTCTCACTTGGAAAGTGGTGATGCTTTTGGCATCGGCGTCCGCATGACGGGTGCCTGAATTGGGGGCCTCGTCTCACCAGAGCCCTTACCTAATTTTCCATGAAGATAGGGCAGAGTTGAGAACTCATCCACATTTTCTTCCAAAGTGGTTTCATCTTTCCACATAAACCAAACTATTGTGGTGCCAGCAGTTACTGACACGTTCACTGAGTCAAAGTCTCTAGATGTGGTTAGGGCTTTGAAGATTTATGTCGCTAGAACAGCTCGAATACGGAAAACAGAGTCTTTGTTTGTCCTGTATGCTCCCAACAAGATTGGGTGTCCTGCTTCCAAGCAGACTATTGCGCTTTGGATCAGAGGTACGATTCAGCACGCTCATACTACGACTGGATTGCCGTTACCAACGTCGGTAAAGGCCCACTCCACTAAGAAGGTGGGCTCATCCTGGGCGGCTGCCCGGGGGGTCTCGGCATTACAACTTTGCCGAGCAGCTATTTGGTCAGGGTCAAACACATTTGCTAAGTTCTACAAGTTTGACACCTTGGCTGCAGGGTCATCCGCACTCTCCCGCCCGTACTGGAGCTTTGGTATAGACCTCATGGTCTTGATGTCGTCCACAGCATCCTCTAGGACGTATGAGAAAATAAGATTTTAAACCTACCGGTAAATCTTTTTCTCATAGTCCGTAGAGGATGCTGGGGACTCTGTAAGGACCATGGGTGTAGACGGGCTCCGCAGGAGACATGGGCACTTTAAGAAAGAACTTTAGGTATGGGCAGTGTTCGCAAATACTCGCTATAGCGCGTATTTTACGCGCTATAAGCACTAAGGGACTCCGTTTTGAAAAATTGGCGGGTTCCACAGGACGCGCTGTGATCATCGCTGTGCACCGCAACTAATTACAATCATGCTGTCTCGCCTTCCAATCACTGTGGTCGGTGCTGCCGTGTCAGTGTGAGATCCCCCGCCCACCCAGCCACTGTCATTCACTTTGGACATACCATAGATAGACAGGGAGGGTGGAACATGGTTGGTGCCACCTCCCCTACACACAGCCGTAGCCGACAGAGCAGAGAGTGGAGCGGCCTGCCGCCCATAATAATACATCAGGAGGTGAATGGTCGCGTGTCCGGCACAACCGCTATGGAGCTCAGGGCGGCCAGCAGAGGAGACTCGGAGCGGAGAGAGCTCTGTGCCGGGTATTGCCTAAAACCGTGTTGTGAAACCTGAACACGAATAACCCCGGTTTGGGTCCCCTGCAATAGGCACCCTCAAACTCTGTAACATAGGTTAGAGACGGGGATGGGCAGCTTGTGTTATGTTTGTGTATATATAATAAGTATGTGTGTTTATGTATGTGGCTGTATGCATACAGTATGTACATGTAACTGTTTGTGACTGAAAATATGAGTATGTATATGCTTGTAAGTATGTATATGTACATATGAGTATGCATGTAGCTGTATGCATGTGTACATGTGTTTGTGTAGGTATTTTTACACTAAGTTAGGAGGTGCCCAACTTATAACCTGGTTACTAAGAAGTGGGCTCCCATTATCTATATTTGGCCATTCAGGTATGCAGTACCCTTCACTGCCCTGGCATATTTGTACAATGGCATACCACTTGGGCTAGCAGGGAAATAAAACACTAATGTGTATGGTCCAAGCCAGCAAAACTGCACTAGTGATCCTTTCTGTGCAGCCAGCGAATAGTTATATAACATTACTTACAGCAGATGGGGCGTGCTGTATATTTACTAAAGCAGTGTATACTGTCTGTGCAGCCAGCACATAAAATGATGTTATTTACAGGGTATGGGGAAGGGGTTGGGCTCAGGATACCGGCCGTTGGGATCCTGGCGGTCAGCATGCCGACGCTGGGATCCCGGCCACCAGAATGCCGGCAGGGGGTGAGCGCAACAAAGCCCCTTTCGGGCTCGGTGACTCGCCACAGGTTATATTCCCAGTATATGGGTGTCGCGGACACCCACGAGTGGGAATAGCCCTCAGCCACCTACCGGTATGCTGACTGCCGGGATCCCGATCACCGGAATCGTGATTACATCCCATAGGGAAGTGTTTCTGGAAAAGGTGTTCAGTAAAGCTAGGTAAACACCTGGCCAGCCCACCAACTTATCTAACACCTACTGTAGTTACCAGCCCAGCAAAATTACAGAAAAACCTAACAAAAATGTCAGTACCCGTAGCTGTGTGCCCCCAAACAGAGCAACAATTTACTTGCTCTGTGGCGCGCCATCTAGTGGCCACCAGTGTGTAAAACACTTGAATTCCCCCCTTTAGGTAAGGAGCAGTATTCACTTTTTATTATATTGGATTAGGAAGGGCATATACACTTACCAGTCGCCCCCCTTGATGTGTCACGCTTGTCATCACAAGTGGGCGGGTATTTAAATGTCTGCCCAGTTGAGATGTTGTTCTCCAGCGTTCCCTGCAGCAAATGTAGAGGAAGTTGGCGGACCACACATACACAAGCCAGATGCGCCAATATATCTGCAGATATATTGCGCATCGTCTACTGCCGGGTCGATGTGATATTTTTTTGAATAACGTCCCTCCTACATATATTGGGGGGATGCTTAATATTTGTGGTTAATCACTGAAAACGGGTGTTTTCGTGGGAAATAGCAGCAAATATTTTTTGATAAATGGGCCAATAAGTGGGGGAGATGGATGTTTTTCTGTAGCTGAAAAGTAGGAGATTGGTGTGTGTTTTTTGTCTGCCATAAGTCAGTCTGTGATAATTTTTTGTTTGTAACTAAATGGAGGGAGAACTGAGGGAATGGAATGTGGGTTTTGTCTGTGCCGGTACCGATACTGATAAATGTGGGATTGTGTCTGACTGCTCACAAACACCTAAGAAATGTAGGATTATGAAAGCATTAAATATTCATTTAAGAGGCATGTTGGGTGGTCTGATGCTATGTAGTGGGATCAGATAGGCATTTAAGGGCATGTAGGGAGGCACATGGGAATCTCAAAAGTATATACTGAGATGGGACCCAGAAACCGTGAAGTAGGACCCCAATTTTTTACAGCAAGGGGTCCCTGGGACCCACATATTTTTCCGCTCAGCGCGATCACTGTATGGGTGTGCACTGGCTCCTCCCTCTATGCCCCTCCTCCAGACCTCAGTTAGAGAAACTGTGCCCAGAGGAGACGGACAGTACGAGGAAAGGAATTTTGTTAATCCAAGGGCAAGATTCATACCTGCCCACACCATTCACACCGTATAACTTGTGATATACTAACCAGTCAACAGTATAAAAACAACACAGCATCAATAGAAACAGAAAGAGGCGATCTCCCAGCGATGCTATGTATAACTTCCTGATCCGTATGTGCTCCTGTTCCTCAGATAAAGAACACAATATACAATATGTCCATTAGCTTATACTGATGCTTCCACAAACTTCCAAAGTCACTCCTCTTAGTGACTGACCTGGGTTAAATAAGATGCATTCACATAAAGGTTTCTTTAATACTGCATACAATCGGCCACCATCAGCTTATCTACACCAGGCTTACCTTTATGATAAGCCCTATGTGCGCTGAAAGGTATCTTTTCCGGTCTCTGTGTCTGGACCTTTGTTGTCTCCACTCGAATGGATCCAAATGACAGCGAATAGTGATAAAATATGTTTTTATTTAAAAAACAAGATTACCCACAAACATTGTGGGAATGTAAAAAAACAAAATAAAACTTGAACAATAAAAACAAAACACTGTACAAGGTACCCAATATATGAGACCAAAGAGCCACTTCCAATGATACCGGTAGGATGGATAGGGTAAATGTTCTCAATTTTTGAGGATGAAGAAAAGATTACCCACAAAATGCCGCCAACCACCGTGGAAGGGTCTGGTCCAGGGTCCCCTTGTGGAAAACCAACGCGTTTCGGATAAAATCCTTCCTCAGGGTATGCATTGGAAGTGGTCCCCTAGCCTTTTTATACCTGACTGACCATACCACATGTCAATCCTGGCCAATCAGGTTCCACTGTTCCTAAATATACATAAAAATCCATCATATTCTTTTACAATCATCATACAAACATAATTCATAACAATATAATCCTATTCAGCTGTCAACATTTGTCAATATCCAAGAAATAACCTAAAAAAACTCCTAATTCCATTTAATTGGTGGGGATAATCATCCGGAATGGATTACAGGAATAGTTCATTATCAATGATAACCATCGCTCCTTCCGGATGTCAGTATCCACAAATTCCTAGTGAACCTATGGTCATGTGTCCCCGCATGTTCCCGTCCACCGGATGTCCGTGTCCGTGATGTATACTGGTCTCCATAGAGACCGCCCGTCACTTCCCCCCGCTGTTTGTGGTCCGTCGCGGCCGGAAGTCATTATCACGTGATCCCTCTCACTTCCGGTAATTGGACCGCAATACGGAAGTCCACACTCGCCGTGTTTGAGCCGCACAGCGGTATCGTCATCCATCCACATAGGATTAACATGGGAAGAAACAAAAGTGTATATCAATCCATTTGTATTCCATTATAATCATCCTTTGTGACAAAACTGCATAGTCTCTACATCCATTCATACTTATTGGATAGCATTAAAAATCCCGATAGGCACATTTCGAAACCCTAGTTTCTTATATCCTTGCTAAAAACTCATAAATTTTGTATATAGTCCATGTTGTTAGAAAATAGTATAGATGTTACCAAGACTATTATTATTATCCATATATCTCTTCTTTTTTCCCATATGTATGTTTTATCACACCCTGCACCATTTAGTTGAGCAAAGAGGGGGGGATCTACAGAAACCACTTGGTTTCGAAATCTAAATTTAGACCTTTAGGATGAAGTGTTTTTAGTTCGTAAGTTTTTCTCATTTCCGCCCTCGCCAATCTGTCCTCATCATCATTCTTGCGCCAATTAGATTGAATACTCATAATGGCGCAAAAGCTCACAAGATGGTTGATATTACACTCATGTGTACTTTTAAAATGCTGGGACACACTGTGTGTTTCAAGGCCTTTCTTAATATTTCGGACGTGCTCTGCCATCCTCACCTTGAGTGCCCTTGTTGTGCGTCCCACATACTGTGTACCACATCGGCACTCTAATAAATATACACAGTTCTTAGTGGAACAAGTGAGAAACTGTCTAATTGGATACACCACATTAGTTTGTAGGGACTTATATTCCGTTATTTTACTCCCATTCCCCTTACAGCAGCGACACATGATGCACATCCCACATCTAAAAAAACCTTTCGATTTTATCCTAGTCTGCATTTTTGGGGCCGTCACCACACTATTAACCACATTTTCTTTCAAATTTTTGGCTTTCCTATATATGAAGCTTGGCCGATTTGATATATGCTCTCTTAACATGGGATCTCTATTTAAGATATCCCAATGTCGCCTAACAATTTTTTCAATCTGTGCGTATTGACTATTAAAATCGGTAACAAAAGATATTCCCCTAGTGCTGAAATCGTCCTTCTGTTTACCTTTATTAGCATTTAAACATATATCCCTATCCAGGCGTGCACCTTGATCTCTAGCTGTTCTTATTACCTCCATTGGATCTCTTCGCTCTTTGGTAGAACCTTACTCTAAATTAGAAGACTATAAGGAACTAGAAGAGGGGATTATTAGGAAAATAGAAAAAATAGAGAGGGAGATCAAAAATAAAAAACAGAAAAAATACTTTAAAGATACTTGTGAGTGTAAAAGAAACAAAGGTGACACAGATATGGAGTCGAACAATTTAACCAGGGAGAAATCTAACATAAGAGATAATTATGGAAATCAACATAATCGTAGGAAAGGATTATTAAAAAGAAATATGGGGAATAGGGGGAGATCACCCATATATAATTCTAGGAGATATAAGAACACAGACCATTATGGGAATGAATATGATCAAAAGAGAGGTAGATATTTTGAAAATAGAAGGACATCGCCCAAAAGAGAGGAAAGGAACACCTGGAGAAATAAGGTACAATTGGAGGAGTATAGACCTAAAGACACACATAGAGAGAACAGACAACGGAAAGACATTGAGGAGGGAACTGATTATGAACACCGGCCTACCCAATCACGTTTTTTAGGTGTAGGTCAAAGGTCATACAGGGAATGGAGATAGGTTCAGGTAAAGGTAAAACGAAGTCTGTGAGAAAGAGAGGAAGTAGGGGAGGTAAATTCAAAGCGCTCAATTCTAGTATGAGACGTAAATGTAGAGGCTGCGGTGATTCCAATATTGATCCGATCAATATGAGTGTGGAAAATAAGACGCATAATATTGATTCAGAAATTAATAAGGATATAGATAAAAACACCAAAATTTATAATCTCAGTAATTACCAATTATCAGTACATGAAAAAGGTGTCCTTGAAAAAGGTTTAAAATTCTCACCCTCAAATAAATGTGATAAGTTTAACGTGTTTGTGGATGTAGAAAAATTCATTAGACATCTTACGCTTAAAAGATTTTTTGGTGATAAATCAGAACCAGCCATCCCGCAAAATACAGGGAAATTCAATCTCAAACGAAAGTCTAAATTCTATCCAAAGCACAAGAAAGGGAGTTTTATTGAGGCATTTGAAAAAGCTGTCAAAAACGATCTGGAAAGTATAGAATTAAAACCCAACAGGAGAATGAATCTAAACAAGGAGGAACGGAAGGCCATAAAATCCCTCAGAGAAAATAGAGATATAGTCATAAAACCCGCCGATAAGGCGGGAAGTGTGGTGATTATGAATCTCGAGGATTATAATATGGAAGTATGTAGGCAATTAGGTGAAGGAGATACATACATAAAACTTAGAACAAACCCCGGTAGTGGTGTGATGGATAAGTTGAAATCTTTACTAGCATTGTACCTATCTATGGGGGTTATTGGGGAGGAGGATATGAAGTCCATTATTATAGAGAATCCATCAATACCGGTACTCTATATCCTCCCCAAGATCCATAAAAATAGTGAAAAACCTCCTGGGCGCCCTATCGTCGCCGGTATAGACTCATGTCTCTCTAATTTGTCTCAAGTAATTGATGGATTACTACAACCAATAGTCCAATCCACCCAGTCATACTTAAGAGACACTATAAGTATTATCAATAAATTGATGAAAGTGAAGTGGCAGCCAGGTTTTTTGATGGTTACAGCAGATGTACAATCGCTGTATACCATCATTGAGCATGAACATGGGTTAGCACCCACGGGGTTTTTTCTGGACAAAGTGGGGACCAATGAAAACGAGAAAGGATTCATTTTAGATGGCATTTCCCTCATCTTGAAAAATAACTTTTTTTGGTTCCAGGACAGTTTCTATTTACAACTCACGGGAACAGCGATGGGCACCAGACTGGTGCCCAGTTATGCTAATTTATTTATGGCATATTGGGAAGAGCAGGCGGTGTGGGACGGCCACCAGCTGGGCGCCAGTCTGGTGTCTTGGAATCGCTATATTGATTATATCATCTTCGTGTGGGGAGGCGATCATAGCACTCTGGAGGCCTTTTGCACACACCTAAATGATAATCCATGTAATATAAAACTCTTGTTTGAGATAAGTGAAATCGAGGTTAATTTCCTTGATTTGAGGATTTATGTGGAGGATGGTATGGTGAAAACTAGTAATTACACCAAAAAGACTGACTGTAATTCCTTTATTGATTACACTAGTAATCACCACCATAATTGGCTACACAGTATCCCCAAAAGTCAGTTTCACCGTATCCGGCGAAACTGTACGGATATTGGGGAATATGAAAAACATGCCAATATTCTGCAGGATCAGTTCCAACAAAAAGGATATGATCTGGAGGTAATAAGAACAGCTAGAGATCAAGGTGCACGCCTGGATAGGGATATATGTTTAAATGCTAATAAAGGTAAACAGAAGGACGATTTCAGCACTAGGGGAATATCTTTTGTTACCGATTTTAATAGTCAATACGCACATATTGAAAAAATTGTTAGGCGACATTGGGATATCTTAAATAGAGATCCCATGTTAAGAGAGCATATATCAAATCGGCCAAGCTTCATATATAGGAAAGCCAAAAATTTGAAAGAAAATGTGGTTAATAGTGTGGTGACGGCCCCAAAAATGCTGACTAGGATAAAATCGAAAGGTTTTTTTTAGATGTGGGATGTGCATCATGTGTCGCTGCTGTAAGGGGAATGGGAGTAAAATAACGGAATATAAGTCCCTACAAACTAATGTGGTGTATCCAATTAGACAGTTTCTCACTTGTTCCACTAAGAACTGTGTATATTTATTAGAGTGCCGATGTGGTACACAGTATGTGGGACGCACAACAAGGGCACTCAAGGTGAGGATGGCAGAGCACGTCCGAAATATTAAGAAAGGCCTTGAAACACACAGTGTGTCCCAGCATTTTAAAAGTACACATGAGTGTAATATCAACCATCTTGTGAGCTTTTGCGCCATTATGAGTATTCAATCTAATTGGCGCAAGAATGATGATGAGGACAGATTGGCGAGGGCGGAAATGAGAAAAATTTACGAACTAAAAACACTTCATCCTAAAGGCCTAAATTTAGACTTCAAAACCAAGTGGTTTCTGTAGATCCCCCCCTCTTTGCTCAACTAAATGGTGCAGGGTGTGATAAAACATACATATGGGAAAAAAGAAGAGATATATGGATAATAATAATAGTCTTGGTAACATCTATACTATTTTCTAACAACATGGACTATATACAAAATTTATGAGTTTTTAGCAAGGATATAAGAAACTAGGGTTTCGAAATGTGCCTATCGGGATTTTTAATGCTATCCAATAAGTATGAATGGATGTAGAGACTATGCAGTTTTGTCACAAAGGATGATTATAATGGAATACAAATGGATTGATATACACTTTTGTTTCTTCCCATGTTAATCCTATGTGGATGGATGACGATACCGCTGTGCGGCTCAAACACGGCGAGTGTGGACTTCCGTATTGCGGTCCAATTACCGGAAGTGAGAGGGATCACGTGATAATGACTTCCGGCCGCGACGGACCACAAACAGCGGGGGGAAGTGACGGGCGGTCTCTATGGAGACCAGTATACATCACGGACATCCGGTGGACGGGAACATGCGGGGACACATGACCATAGGTTCACTAGGAATTTGTGGATACTGACATCCGGAAGGAGCGATGGTTATCATTGATAATGAACTATTCCTGTAATCCATTCCGGATGATTATCCCCACCAATTAAATGGAATTAGGAGTTTTTTTAGGTTATTTCTTGGATATTGACATGTTGACAGCTGAATAGGATTATATTGTTATGAATTATGTTTGTATGATGATTGTAAAAGAATATGATGGATTTTTATGTATATTTAGGAACAGTGGAACCTGATTGGCCAGGATTGACATGTGGTATGGTCAGTCAGGTATAAAAAGGCTAGGGGACCACTTCCAATGCATACCCTGAGGAAGGATTTTATCCGAAACGCGTTGGTTTTCCACAAGGGGACCCTGGACCAGACCCTTCCACGGTGGTTGGCGGCATTTTGTGGGTAATCTTTTCTTCATCCTCAAAAATTGAGAACATTTACCCTATCCATCCTACCGGTATCATTGGAAGTGGCTCTTTGGTCTCATATATTGGGTACCTTGTACAGTGTTTTGTTTTTATTGTTCAAGTTTTATTTTGGTTTTTTTACATTCCCACAATGTTTGTGGGTAATCTTGTTTTTAAATAAAAACATATTTCTCTATCGTCCTAAGTGGATGCTGGGGTTCCTGAAAGGACCATGGGGAATAGCGGCTCCGCAGGAGACAGGGCACAAAAAGTAAAGCTTTACGATCAGGTGGTGTGTACTGGCTCCTCCCCCTATGACCCTCCTCCAAGCCTCAGTTAGATTTTTGTGCCCGGCCGAGAAGGGTGCAATCTAGGTGGCTCTCCTAAAGAGCTGCTTAGAAAAGTTTAGCTTAGGTTTTTTATTTTACAGTGAGTCCTGCTGGCAACAGGATCACTGCAACGAGGGAGTTAGGGGAGAAGAAGTGAACTCACCTGCGTGCAGGATGGATTGGCTTCTTGGCTACTGGACATTAGCTCCAGAGGGACGATCACAGGTACAGCCTGGATGGTCACCGGAGCCTCGCCGCCGGCCCCCTTGCAGATGCTGAAACGAGAAGAGGTCCAGAATCGGCGGCAGAAGACTCCTCAGTCTTCTTAAGGTAGCGCACAGCACTGCAGCTGTGCGCCATTTTCCTCTCAGCACACTTCACACGGCAGTCACTGAGGGTGCAGGGCGCTGGGAGGGGGGCGCCCTGGGAGGCAAATGAAAACCTATTTTGGCTAAAAATACCTCACATATAGCCTCCGGGGGCTATATGGAGATATTTAACCCCTGCCAGAATCCACTAAAGAGCGGGAGACGAGCCCGCCGAAAAAGGGGCGGGGCCTATCTCCTCAGCACACAGCGCCATTTTCCTCACACAGCTCCGCTGGTCAGGAAGGCTCCCAGGCTCTCCCCTGCACTGCACTACAGAAACAGGGTAAAACAAGAGAGGGGGGGCAAAATTGTGGCAAAATTATATTATTAAAGCAGCTATACAGGGAGCACTTATTATAAGGCTATCCCTGTCATATATAGCGCTTTTTGGTGTGTGCTGGCAAACTCTCCCTCTGTCTCCCCAAAGGGCTAGTGGGGTCCTGTCTTCTTTAAGAGCATTCCCTGTGTGTCTGCTGTGGGTCGGTACGTGTGTGTCGACATGTATGAGGACGATATTGGTGTGGAGGCGGAGCAATTGCCAAATATGGGGATGTCACCCCCTAGGGGGTCGACACCAGAATGGATGCCTTTATTTATGGAATTACGGGATAGTGTCAACACGCTAAAGCAGTCGTTTGACGACATGAGACGGCCGGACAATCAATTAGCACCTGTCCAGGCGCCTCAAACACCGTCAGGGGCTGTAAAACGCCCTTTGCCTCAGTCGGTCGACACAGACCCAGACACAGGCACTGATTCCAGTGGCGACGGTGATGAATCAACCGTATTTTCCAGTAGGGCCACACGTTATATGATTTTGGCAATGAAGGAGGCGTTACATATTGCTGATACTACAGGTACCACAAAACAGGGTATTATGTGGGGTGTGAAAAAACTACCTATAGTTTTTCCTGAATCAGATGAATTAAATGAGGTGTGTGATGAAGCGTGGGTTGCCCCCGATAAAAAAATGCTAATTTCAAAGAAGTTATTGGCTTTATACCCTTTCCCGCCAGAGGTTAGGGCGCGCTGGGAAACACCTCCTAGGGTGGACAAGGCGCTCACACGCTTATCAAAACAAGTGGCGTTACCCTCTCCTGAGACGGCCGCACTTAAAGATCCAGCAGATAGGAGGATGGAAAATATCCAAAAAAGTATATACACACATACAGGTGTTATACTACGACCAGCTATAGCGACAGCCTGGATGTGCAGTGCTGGGGTAGCTTGGTCAGAGTCCCTGATTGAAAATATTGATACCCTGGATAGGGACAATGTTTTACTGTCTTTAGAGCAAATAAAGGATGCATTTCTTTATATGCGTGATGCACAGAGGGATATTTGCACACTGGCATCACGGGTAAGTGCTATGTCCATTTCGGCCAGAAGAAGTTTATTGACGCGACAGTGGTCAGGTGATGCGGACTCAAAACGGCATATGGAAGTTTTGCCGTATAAAGGGGAGGAGTTATTTGGTGTCGGTCTATCGGATTTGGTGGCCACGGCTACAGCCGGGAAATCCACCTTTTTACCTCAAGTCACTCCCCAACAGAAAAAGACACCGACTTTTCAACCGCAGCCCTTTCGTTCCTTTAAAAACAAGAGAGCAAAGGGATATTCATATCTGCCACGAGGCAGAGGAAGGGGGAAGAGACTGCAACAGGCAGCTCCTTCCCAGGAACAGAAGCCCTCCCCCGCTTCTACAAAAGCCTCAGCATGACGCTGGGGCTTCTCAAGCGGACTCGGGGGCGGTGGGGGGTCGTCTCAAGAATTTCAGCGCGCAGTGGGCTCACTCGCAGGTAGATCCCTGGATCCTGCAGATAATATCTCAGGGGTACAGGTTGGAACTAGAGACGGATCCACCTCGCCGTTTCCTGAAGTCTGCTTTACCAACGTCCCCCTCCGACAGGGTGACGGTCTTGGAAGCCATTCACAAGCTGTACTCTCAGCAGGTGATAGTCAAGGTACCTCTTTTACAACAAGGAAAGGGGTATTATTCCACTCTATTTGTGGTACCGAAGCCGGATGGCTCGGTAAGACCTATTCTAAATCTGAAATCCTTGAACCTGTACATAAAGAAGTTCAAGTTCAAGATGGAGTCACTCAGAGCAGTGATAGCGAACCTGGAAGAAGGGGACTTTATGGTATCCTTGGACATCAAGGATGCGTATCTCCACGTTCCAATTTACCCCTCACACCAGGGGTACCTCAGGTTCGTCGTACAGAACTGTCACTATCAGTTTCAGACGCTGCCGTTTGGATTGTCCACGGCACCTCGGGTCTTTACCAAGGTAATGGCCGAGATGATGATTCTTCTTCGAAGAAAAGGCGTATTAATTATCCCATACTTGGACGATCTCCTAATAAGGGCAAGGTCCAGAGAACAGCTAGAGATGGGATTAGCACTGTCTCAAGAAGTGCTAAAACAGCACGGGTGGATTCTGAATATTCCAAAATCCCAGTTAATTCCGACAACACGTCTGCTGTTCCTAATGATGATTCTGGACACGGTTCAGAAAAAGGTTTTTCTCCCGGAGGAAAAAGCCAAGGAGTTATCCGAACTTGTCAGGAACCTCCTAAAACCAGGAAAGGTGTCTGTACATCAATGCACAAGAGTCCTGGGAAAAATGGTGGCTTCTTACGAAGCAATTCCATTCGGCAGATTCCACGCAAGAATTTTCCAGAGGGATCTGTTGGACAAATGGTCAGGGTCGCATCTTCAGATGCACCAGCGGATAACCCTGTCTCCAAGGACAAGGGTATCTCTTCTGTGGTGGTTGCAGAGTGCTCATCTATTGGAGGGCCGCAGATTCGGCATACAGGATTGGATCCTGGTGACCACGGACGCCAGCCTGAGAGGCTGGGGAGCAGTCACACAAGGAAGAAACTTCCAGGGCGTGTGGTCGAGCCTGGAAACGTCTCTTCACATAAACATTCTGGAACTAAGAGCAATCTACAATGCTCTAAGCCAGGCAGAACCTCTGCTTCAAGGAAAACCGGTGTTGATCCAGTCGGACAACATCACGGCAGTCGCCCATGTGAACAGACAGGGCGGCACAAGAAGCAGGAGTGCAATGGCAGAAGCTGCAAGGATTCTTCGCTGGGCAGAGAATCATGTGATAGCACTGTCAGCAGTGTTCATCCCGGGAGTGGACAACTGGGAAGCAGACTTCCTCAGCAGACACGACCTTCACCCGGGAGAGTGGGGTCTTCATCCAGAAGTTTTCCACATGCTGGTAACCCGTTGGGAAAGACCAATGGTGGACATGATGGCGTCTCGCCTCAACAAAAAACTGGACAGGTATTGCGCCAGGTCAAGAGATCCGCAGGCAATAGCTGTGGACGCGCTGGTAACGCCTTGGGTGTACCAGTCGGTGTATGTGTTTCCTCCTCTGCCTCTCATACCAAAAGTATTGAGAATTATACGGCAAAGAGGCGTAAGAACGATACTAGTGGTTCCGGATTGGCCAAGAAGGACTTGGTACCCGGAACTTCAAGAGATGATCACGGAAGATCCGTGGCCTCTACCTCTGAGAAGGGACTTGCTTCAGCAGGGTCCCTGTCTGTTTCAAGACTTACCGCGGCTGCGCTTGACGGCATGGCGGTTGAACGCCGGATCCTAAAGGAAAAAGGCATGCCGGAAGAAGTCATTCCTACTTTGATTAAAGCAAGGAAGGAAGTAACCGCGCAACATTATCACCGCATTTGGCGAAAATATGTTGCGTGGTGCGAGGATCGGAGTGCTCCGACGGAGGAATTTCAACTGGGTCGATTCCTACATTTCCTGCAATCAGGATTGTCTATGGGTCTCAAATTGGGATCTATTAAGGTTCAAATTTCGGCCCTGTCGATTTTCTTCCAGAAAGAATTGGCTTCAGTTCCTGAAGTCCAGACTTTTGTTAAGGGAGTGCTGCATATACAGCCCCCTGTGGTGCCTCCAGTGGCACCGTGGGATCTCAATGTTGTTTTGGACTTTCTCAAATCTCATTGGTTTGAACCACTAAAAACTGTGGATTTGAAATATCTCACATGGAAAGTGACCATGCTACTAGCCCTGGCTTCGGCCAGGAGAGTGTCAGAACTGGCAGCTTTATCTTACAAAAGCCCATATCTGATTTTCCATTCGGACAGGGCAGAACTGCGGACTCGTCCGCATTTTCTCCCTAAGGTGGTGTCAGCATTTCATCTGAACCAGCCTATTGTAGTGCCTGCGGCTACAAGCGACTTGGAGGACTCCAAGTTGTTGGACGTTGTCAGAGCTTTAAAAATATACATTTCAAGGACAGCTGGAGTCAGGAAATCTGACTCACTGTTTATACTATATGCTCCCAACAAGTTGGGCGCTCCTGCGTCTAAGCAGACTATTGCTCGCTGGATTTGTAGTACGATTCAGCTTGCACATTCTGTGGCAGGCCTGCCACAGCCAAAATCGGTAAAAGCCCACTCCACAAGGAAGGTGGGTTCTTCTTGGGCGGCTGCCCGAGGGGTCTCGGCATTACAACTCTGCCGAGCGGCTACGTGGTCGGGGGAGAACACGTTTGTAAAATTCTACAAATTTGATACCCTGGCTAAGGAGGACCTGGAGTTCTCTCATTCGGTGCTGCAGAGTCATCCGCACTCTCCCGCCCGTTTGGGAGCTTTGGTATAATCCCCATGGTCCTTTCAGGAACCCCAGCATCCACTAGGACGATAGAGAAAATAAGAATTTACTTACCGATAATTCTATTTCTCGGAGTCCGTAGTGGATGCTGGGCGCCCATCCCAAGTGCGGATTATCTGCAATAATTGTACATAGTTATTGTTACCTAATTCGGGTTATTGTTGTAGGGAGCCATCTTTCAGAGGCTCCTCTGTTATCATACTGTTAACTGGGTTTAGATCACAGGTTGTACAGTGTGATTGGTGTGGCTGGTATGAGTCTTACCCGGGATTCATAAATCCTTCCTTATTGTGTACGCTCGTCCGGGCACAGTATCCTAACTGAGGCTTGGAGGAGGGTCATAGGGGGAGGAGCCAGTACACACCACCTGATCGTAAAGCTTTACTTTTTGTGCCCTGTCTCCTGCGGAGCCGCTATTCCCCATGGTCCTTTCAGGAACCCCAGCATCCACTACGGACTCCGAGAAATAGAATTATCGGTAAGTAAATTCTTATTTTTATCACTATTCGCTGTCATTTGGATCCATTCGAGTGGAGACAACAAAGGTCCAGACACAGAGACCGGAAAAGATACCTTTCAGCGCACATAGGGCTTATCATAAAGGTAAACCTGGTGTAGATAAGCTGATGGTGGCCGATTGTATGCAGTATTAAAGAAACCTTTATGTGAATGCATCTTATTTAACCCAGGTCAGTCACTAAGAGGAGTGACTTTGGAAGTTTGTGGAAGCATCAGTATAAGCTAATGGACATATTGTATATTGTGTTCTTTATCTGAGGAACAGGAGCACATACGGATCAGGAAGTTATACATAGCATCGCTGGGAGATCGCCTCTTTCTGTTTCTATTGTATCTATAGAGGAGTGGTGCTCCTTTTTGGGGATCTGCCGAGCTGAAGCTAGGGCGCAAGTTACTTTTCAATCTATCTTTTGTCTTTGACAACACAGCATCAGTCTGATACAGATGAAAACTATAACATAACCCTTATGTAAGCAAAACTATATACAAGTCTTGCAGAAGAAGTCCGCACTTGGGACGGGCGCCCAGCATCCTCTACGGAGTACGAGAAAAAGATTTACCGGTAGGTTTAAAATCTTATTTTCTCTTACGTCCTAGAGGATGCTGGGGACTCCGTAAGGACCATGGGGATTATACCAAAGCTCCCAAACGGGCGGGAGAGTGCGGATGACTCTGCAGCACCGATTGAGCAAACAGGAGGTCCTCCTCAGCCAGGGTATCAAACTTGTAGAACTTTGCAAAGGTGTTTGAACCCGACCAAGTAGCAGCTCGGCATAATTGCAATGCAGAGACCCCTCGGGCAGCCACCCAAGAAAAGCCCACCTTCCTAGTGGAATGGGCCTTAATCGATTTTGGTAACGGCAATCCAGCCGTTGAATGAGCCTGCTGAATCATGTTACAGATCCAGCGAGCAATAGTCTGCTTTGAAGCAGGAGCGCCAACCTTGTTGGCAGCATACAGGACAAATAGTGCTTCTGTTTTTCTGACCCTAGCCGTTCTGGCTACGTAAATTTTTAAAGCCCTGACCACATCAAGGGACTCGGAAACCTCCAAGTCTCGTGTAGCTACAGGCACTACAATAGGTTGGTTCATATGAAAAGATGAAACCACCTTTTGCAAGAATTAAGGACGGGTCCGCAATTCCGCTCTATCCATATGGAAAACCAGATAGGGGCTTTTATGAGACAAAGCCGCTAATTCCGACACTCGCCTAGCCGAAGCCAAGGCTAACAACATGACCACTTTCCAAGTGAGATATTTTAATTCCACTGCTTTAAGTGGTTCAAACCAGTGCGACTTAAGGAAACTCAACACCACGTTAAGGTCCCAAGGCGCCACTGGAGGTACAAAAGGAGGCTGAATATGCAGCACTCCCTTCACAAAAGTCTGTACTTCTGGGAGAGAAGCTAATTCCTTCTGAAAGAAAATGGATAGGGACGAAATCTGAACCTTAATGGAGCCTAATTTTAGGCCCAAATTCACTCCAGTTTGTAGGAAGTGAAGGAAACGGCCCAGATGGAATTCTTCCGTAGGAGCATTCCTGGCCTCACACCAAGAAATATACTTTCGCCATATACGGTGATAATGTTTAGCTGTCACGTCCTTCCTAGCCTTTATCAGAGTAGGAATGACCTCAACCGGAATTCCCTTTTCCGCTAGGATCCGGCGTTCAACCGCCATGCCGTCAACCGCAGCCGCGGTAAGTCTTGGAACAGACAGGGCCCCTGTTGTAACAGGTCCTGTCTTAGAGTAAGAGGCCACGGATCTTCTGTGAGCATTTCCTGCAGATCCGGATACCAGGCCCTTCGCGGCCAATCTGGAACAATGAGAATTGTCTGTACTCCTCTCATTCTTATTATTCTCAACACCTTGGGGATGAGAGGAATAGGAGGAAACACATAGACCGACTGGAACACCCACGGTGTCACTAGGGCGTCCACTGCCACCGCCTGAGGGTCTCTTGACCTGGCGCAATACCTCTGTAGTTTTTTGTTTAGGCGGGACGCCATCATGTCTATCTGGGGCAGGCCCCACTGACTTGTAATCTGTGCGAAGGCTTCCTGATGAAGTCCCCACTCTCCTGGATGTAGATCGTGTCTGCTGAGGAAGTCTGCTTCCCAGTTGTCCACTCCCGGAATGAACACTGCTGACAGTGCGCCTACATGATTTTCCGCCCAGCGAAGAATCCTGGTTGCTTCCGCCATTGCTACTCTGCTCTTTGTGCCGCCTTGGCGGTTTACATGAGCTACTGCGGTGATGTTATCTGACTGGATCAGAACCAGTAGGTCGCGAAGCAAAGTCTCCGCTTGACGAAGGGCGTTGTATATGGCCCTCAGTTCCAGGACGTTGATGTGGAGACAAGTCTCCTGACTTGACCAAAGACCTTGGAAGTTTCTTCCCTGTGTGACTGCTCCCCAACCTCAGAGGCTCGCGTCCGTGGTCACCAGAACCCAGTTCTGAATGCCGAATCTGCGACCCTCCAGAAGGTGAGCACTCTGCAGCCACCACAGGAGAGACACCCTAGCCCTGGGGGACAGGGTGATCAACTGATGAATCTGTAGATGTGACCCGGACCACTTGTCCAGTAGGTCCCATTGGAAGGTTCTCGCATGGAACCTGTCGAAAGGGATGGCCTCGTAAGATGCCACTATCTTTCCCAGGACTCGAGTGCAGTGATGCACCGACACCTGTTTTGGCTTCAGTAGGTTCCTGACCAGAGTCATGAGTTCCTGGGCCTTTTCTATCGGAAGATAAACCCTTTTCTGGTCCGTATACAGAATCATGCCCAAAAAGGTCAAACGAGTTGTAGGAACCAACTGTGACTTTGTGATATTGAGAATCCAGCCGTGTTGCTGTAACACTTTCAGTGAGAGTGACACGCTGTTCAACAACTGTTCTCGAGATCTCGCTTTTATTAGGAGATCGTCCAAGTATGGGATAATTGTGACACCCTGCTTGCGCAGGAGCACCATTATTTCCGCCATTACCTTTGTGAAAATCCTCGGGGCCGTGGAAAGCCCAAACGGCAACGTCTGAAATTGGTAATGACAATCCTGTACCGCAAATCTCAGGTAAGCCTGATGAGGTGGATATATGGGAACATGAAGGTATGCATCCTTTATGTCCAGTGATACCATAAAATCCCCCCCTTCTAGGCTGGCGATGACCGCTCTGAGCGATTCCATCTTGAACTTGAACCTTTTCAGGTATAGGTTCAAGGATTTTAAATTTAAAATGGGTCTGACCGAACCGTCCGGTTTCGGGGCTACAAATAGGGTTGAGTAATATCCCCTCCCTTGTTGAAGCAGGGGAACTTTTTCCACCACCTGTTGAAGACACAATTTGTGAATTGCATTTAAAACTATCTCCCTTTCTGGGGGAGAAGCTGGTAGGGCCGATTTGAAAAACCGGCGAGGAGGCATCTCTTTGAATTCCAGCTTGTAACCCTGGGAAACAATTTCTTTTGCCCAGGGATCCACCTGTGAGTGAACCCAGATGTGGCTGAAAAGTCGAAGACGTGCCCCCACTGGGGCGGACTCCCTCAGCGGAGCCCCAGCGTCATGTGGTGGATTTTGTAGAGGCCGGGGAGGACTTCTGCTCCTGGGAACTAGCTGTGGTTGGCAGCCTTTTTCCTCTGCCCTTACCTCTGGCAAGAAAGGACGATCCTCGTGCTCGCTTGTTTTTATTTGACCGAAAGGACTGCATTTGATAATGCGGCGCTTTCTTAGGCTGTGAGGGAATGTATGGCAAAAAATTTGATTTACCTGCCGTAGCAGTGGAGACCAGGTCCGAGAGACCTTCCCCAAACAATTCCTCACCCTTGTAAGGCAAAACCTCCATATGCCTCTTTGAGTCGGCATCACCTGTCCATTGTCGGGTCCATAGGACTCGTCTAGCAGAAATCGACATAGCATTGACTCTAGAACCCAGCAGGACAATGTATCTTTGAGCATCTCTCATATATAAGACAGCATCTTTAATATGACCCAGGGTTAATAAAATGGTATCCTTATCCAGGGTATCTAGTTCCGCCGATAAGGTATCTATCCACGCTGCTACAGCGCTACAAACCCATGCCGACGCTATCGCCGGTCTGAGTAAAGTGCCAGAATGTGTGTAAATGGACTTCAAAGTCGCCTCCTGCTTGCGATCAGCAGGATCCCTGAGGGTAGCCGTATCTTGGGATGGCAGCGCTACCTTTTTGGATAAGCGTGTCAACGCTTTGTCCACCCTAGGGTAGGATTCCCACTGTATCCTGTCCTTAGCCGGGAAAGCACTTAAAACATTCCACATATCCACCCAGTCAGGTGTCGGTGTTGCCGACGGAGACACCACATTCATATTCTCTACCTCCTCTCTAGGAAAGCCTTCTACCTCAGACATGCCGACACGCGTACCGACACACCACACACACAGGGAATCCTCTTATCTGAAGACAGTTCCCCCACAAGGCCCTTTGGAGAGACAGAGAGAGAGAGAGCCAGCACACACCCAGTGCCAATGACCCAGGAAAAAACACACAATATGTTTACCCAGAAAGCGTTGTAATCTGTATTTTGCGCCAAATTATGTGCCCCCCCCTCTTTAAAACCCTCTTGGATAAGCAGGGGAGAGTCCGGGGAGCTTCCTCTCAGCGCTGTGCTGTGGAGAAAATGGCGCTGGTGAGTGCTGAGTTACAAGCTCCGCCCCCTCAGCGGCGGGCTTCGGTCCTGCTCAAATATTGAAAAAACTGGCGGGGGCTCTTTTATATACAGTGCCTAGCTGTATATATGTACTTTTGCCAGAAAATTATGTTTATATTGCTGCCCAGGGCGCTCCCCCTGCGCCCTGCACCCTTACAGTGACTGCCGTGTGTGAGCTGTGTGGGAGCAATGGCGCACAGCATTACCGCTGTGCGTTACCTCTATGAAGATCTGAAGTCTTCTGCCGCCTCTGAAGTCTACTTTCTTCTCATACTCACCCGGCTTCTATCTTCCGGCTCTGCGAGGAGGACGGCGGCGCGGCTCTGGGACGGATGGTGATGGTGAGACCTGCGTACCGATCCCTCTGGAGCTAATGGTGTCCAGTAGCCTAAGAAACAGAGCCTAACTTAAAGTAGGTCTGTTTCTCTCCCCTCAGTCCCTCGCTGCAGGGAGTCTGTTGCCAGCAGGCTCCCTGAAAATAAAAAAACTAACAAATATACTTTCTTTTCAGGAAACTCAGGAGAGCTCCCTGTAATGCACCCAGTCTCCTCTGGGCACAGTAATAAACTGAGGTCTGGAGGAGGGGCATAGAGGGAGGAGCCAGTGCACACCCATACCTAAAGTTCTTTCTTAAAGTGCCCATGTCTCCTGCAGAGCCCGTCTATCCCCATGGTCCTTCAGGAGTCCCCAGCATCCTCTAGGACGTAAGAGAAAACAGGATTTTGATACCTACCGGTAAATCCTTTTCTCCTAGTCCGTAGAGGATGCTGGGCGCCCGTCCCAGTGCGTACTTTACCTGCAGTTTCATTTTTAGAGTTACACAAGTTGTGTTATCTTAGGTTTCAGCATGTTGCTGCAATTGGTTCATGCCTGTTGGCGTGTGTTATGTTGAATGCCATGTGTGCGGCATGGTTTAGGGTGTGAGTTGGTAGGTATCTCACCACTAGTTTAAAGTAAATCCTTTCCTCGAAATGACCGTCTCCCTGGGTACAGTTCCTACAACTGAGGTCTGGAGGAGGGGCATAGAGGGAGGAGCCAGTTCACACCCAATGAAAAGTCTTTAGAGTGCCCATGTCTCCTGCGGATCCCATCTACACCCAATGGTCTTGATGTCCTTCCCAGCATCCTCTACGGACTAGGAGAAAAGGATTTACCGGTAGGTATCAAAATACTGATATATATATCTCCACGTGTATCCTGCACTCACATCCAATCTACAGAGAAATGTATGGTTCTCCCAATGTACTGTAGCTATAAAGTTAGGTGCACAAATACATCACAGAGTCCACAGTGATTGTGTAGGGCACTCATTGATCCAGAAAGTTTAAAGTTCATAAAATAATTTTATTGTTAATAGATAAAGTCCAAGTCATAGGTCGACGTTTTGATCCCACATCAGGATCTTTCACAGGACAGACTAGACAAAATAATCAGACTTCCAAGCAAATAATTATCCATAAATGTTCAAACAGTGGTTCCATAAATCCATGAAACAAAAAATGGACCTCATATCAATCATCTACAAAGTTAATATCCAAAAGACATATAGGGGTGTATTCAATTCAAGTCGGATTTCTGGACTTGTCGGATTAATGGGAGTTTAAGGTCAAATACAGATTTGACCTATTCACTCAAACTCCCATTTATCCGACAAGTCAGAAAATCTGACTTGTCGAAAAGCACGTGGATCAGCGGATTAGCCGTGGATCCACATGTTTTGTCGGATTCGCGGCCAAATCCGACAGGTTTTAGCCCCATTTCCGACAATGTCAATCTGACTTTAAATAAAGTGGGATTGGCATTGTCGTGAACACCCAAATCTGGTCGGATTTGGCCGCTAATTGAATACTGAAATGTCGGATCCGTCAGAAAGGATCCTACATCAGTTGAAGAAACACCATAGTGGTGAAGCATGGAGAACATGTATAGCCAAATCATGCTGGATCAAAGTATGATCACAGTCCAGGATGCTATATAAAACAAAATAGGACACCACCATCGGGACATATGTCTGAACTGGACATATATATATTACTGTAAATAAGGACTCACAAACAGGTATTACGGTTACAACCACAGAGCCTTTACTGCCATCAGACACTGTAGCACAGCATACACAGGCTTGGGCCTGGTCACAAAGGTACATACAGAAAAATGAGACACAAACATAAATGATACATGCAACCAATCCTATAGAAGATTTACAGAATGTTAATTTAAGTATTTATTCGAAAAATGAGTGTCGCACTGCGGCTGCAATCCTAAATATTGCAGCACAGGCTTTCTGTGAGCTAGACTCACAGGTTAAGGAAATACATATAGAGCAAGATGCACTAAGGGAGCAAAATGCTGTCCTGCGAACCTGTGTATGGTCCCTGGAACAGTGTACCAGTGAATTGGAAACACAGTTCGAAAATTATGTTGTTAAAAGAGTGAACCGTAAGAAACAGCTGGGTAAAAAGCCCAAACATGATTCTGTGCAGATACGCACATTGATTACCTCACAAAACTGGGAACAGTTAGACAGTGATTCTGAGGTAGAATGTGAGGAAGATGTAACAGGGCAGCTGCACCCTGTCAGACACACTACTTGCACTTCCACACAAGAGAATAGACAAATTGATGATGGAATGCCTAATCATTTTGTTTGCACTAACTGTATACAAACCACAGCAGATGATAAGAATGTAATTGAACCTGCAGATGTAACAAAGGAGGTTGAAATTCACAGAAAACAGTGTGAAGTTCTAGCACTGTCACATAGTTTCAGCCCAGATATAGATGAAATCAAGGGGGCTGTTCAGAGTTAGGAGGGACTGATGTTGATACCCACAAGATTTCACAAACTGCATGCGTGAAAGGGGGGTTTGATTTACACAACACAGAGGGAGGAGAGAATTGCTTCTCAGTGCAGAATATCACAAACACAGTCCAAACTGTGATACAAAGTTGCCAGACAGATATGACCCTGCACATTTACACTACAGATAAGGACAACAATGAATCTGAGCAGAAGTGTGAATCTGGGTTAGTAGAAGATTCTTTTAAGAAAGTTACATATGAACACATACTTTTTTTGCTGAAAAAAAGTGAAGATGTGTTTCAGGAGCAAACATGCAAAGTAAACTGGTTACCTGATAACTGTATACCAGCTGATGATGACACAGGGGCTGGGAGATACACATTCAACAAGGGGGTTGGTAACACACTGATAAAGATTTACGATGTACAACCCATTACAGACAAACTTTCTGATAACAGAGAGCAACAGACAGTTAACGGGGGTACTCACAAAGCGATAATCTAAGCAATCTGACTAGATTACTTAGATTTTAAGCATGATCACTCCGTGTGTACCCCCCACAGCGATAGCGATGCGCAGCCCCGCGCATCGCTATCGCTGGTGCTAGATTGGCCTGCCATGCAGGCCAATCTAGCAGGTCGCTCATTTCACCCGCTGGGTGAAATGAGCGGCCCCCCCATCTCCCCCCGCACGCTCAGCACACATTGTGCTGTGCTGAGCGGTGGGAGAGATGTGTACTGAGCAGTTCACTCTCTCCCACATCGGCCTGTGAATATGGGCCTTTAGAAACACAGTGATTTGGGGATTTAGTTCAGATTTTGTGTTTGGTACTGAAACTCGAACCCCAATGTATTCAGTGGTACAGAAACTGTTGAAAGATGCGCAGTTACCAATGGCAACCACAAATCTACTTGCTGGACTTGTCAAATTTAAAACAGTGTTGTCAGAGATAACAGAACCATCTGAATTGGGTTTCTTCATGAGCACAGCTCCACGGAGGGAAGAACCATAATTTTGCCACATTTACAGATGAAGACCAAGTGTGGACTGCTGATGCAGTGTTGCAGCAACCCTTACAGACTGTCAGACCTCAGACAGAAGCCGTTGCAAAGACAATAAACCCAGTAAATCTTTGTTTTTAAAACTGGACAATTGTCAAGCCTATGTGGATGGTTGCTGACATGGAATATATACAGACGGTTGCTGACATGGAACATGCTAACATACACGCCTGTGTCTTGAATGGCGTGCAGACACAAGAACTAAGTGAAAAGCGTGGTGTGCAAGTCATCACAGATACAGCACTGATTGTGCAAGGATGCTGGGTTCAAATACTGATGCTGTTGTCAAGCCATGTAAGAGTGGAAGCTTAATTCCAGCAAGCTCAAATCAGAGGAATTGCCTATATCCAGACCATGGTTGATATTACAGAGAAGAACTGTTAAGTTTGCCAGCAGTTGAAAATGTGGAGTATCTTCCCGACACTGAAAAGGGGCACATGAACTTTGAAATATAAACTGCAAAAGTATGGCAATTTGAATATATAATTTGCTGCCAAGAAGGAGAAGAATGCTGTATTTAATAGCTACAGAACATCGTCATCCAGGAGTGAAGTTATCTCAAGCAGAGAGATGCAAGATAAGAGACTATCCTGACGTTGACAAAGACTTAAAGACTTTTTTGTTGTTATTATGGGATGTCCAAGAAGATTTGAAGAGACAGACACCCATTTTACAGAGTATATTGGTTCTTTAATGATTCATACCATTCACAAAACTGACATCAGTATGATTGAAGGAATAGATGTGTTGTTTAGTAAACAGGAATGTTCATGCATATGCAAATTGGGTTTTTAGAGCAACTTTATGTATATATGCTTTATTAACCGGAGGGTGGTAAAAGCTTGAACTTTTTGGGAATATTTTCTAGTTTTTCACAAACACATATTTATGATAATATTGTTCTGTAGAAATGTTTAGAAATAGAAACATTGAGAATAGCTATTAGCAGTAGGATAAATAAATGTTTATTTTGTTTTAATGTAATGGTTTATCTCACACTGTCTATTGTTCTTAACAGGCTGATTACTTCTACACTGGTTGAAGAGCAGATGAGAGAACTTCACTCGAGATGTGCCTATGATGACGATGGCTAGAGAGAAGTTTCTTGCAGAAGAAAGAGACCATGAATATAAGACATTTGCACAAGATGGATGACACAGCATTTCCATCTACATTATTATGGGAAATTGAACTTGAACCATATATTGCTTGGATACATACATTTAGCAATATCTAGAGACTTTATTGAACTAGACTTTACAGATATTAGTTACCCTATGACGGCCCATATCAAGCGAGTACAGAAGTTAAAGGAGGAGTAAAGGAAATCTCACAATGATCCAGAATATGATATCCTGGTTTAATACAACAAATTGATGGTTGCTCATGGGAATCCTACATCTAAAAGGATGCTTTGCTTATGTTTTTAACATTATATTTGGTTATTTAAATGTGGTATATAGTTAATAGGTAAATGTTGTTCTAGTTTAGAAAATGTTAAGATGATAACTGATACAGGATATAGCTTGCAAGGTATGTGGTGCAAAACCACTGAGAGCAGAGGGTGGAGTGTAAGGAGTGATACAAAAATATAAGTTTCACTATTATTAATCTCATGCTCTCATGTAGTTTTTTGTAGCACCAAATACAAAGAACAGACTGAGTAAACATACTGAAGATAGGACTAGTTACCCATTACATGTCAGGTTACATACAGACTATATACAAGTCATGTTTTTAACATCATTTGATTATTATATGAGTGCTTTATTTTATATCTTTAGAAAGGTGGTTGGTGTTTGGTTATATGAGACCAAAACAAGACAAGTGTTTAGAGTTGGACATATGTCAACATGGAAATGTTTGCGTGTTCATTTGGAGACAATGGCAATTCACCTTGTTTTAATCTATATAATACATGTTAATGTATATAATGTTATTTCTAACACTCACAATTGAGGCAACAGTGCCCCCTACTGTTTCTTAGCATTTATGTATATTTCGTAATATGAACTTTGTACATATGAAATATGCTTACTCAGGAGTTCTCCAGCCTATATAAGATAGAAATTTTCAATGATAAAGCAGCCTAGACAGTCTGGATGAAACACGGACTGCAGAAGTGCCAGGATGATCTGAATATAACTCAGCCTCTAGACACAGAGGGCGAGGCTGCTGAGTATGCTGATGTGATTGCTGTATTCAACATCTGCTAAATTGCTCAATAACCTTAGCTAAGTATACAATAAATTCATACACTATATTTATATATTCAAGTTATTTGTTGAAGTACTTTTCTGGGAATCCACCTATCTGGGTCTCCTCAGACTATAACCCACCTGTAACACAGGCCCTGTTTTCTTTTTGGAGGGAGCTGATTCCACCAGAATGTGGGTAATTGTGGTGAGACACAACCCCTCTCACCACAGTGTATATATATATATATATATATATATTATGTTTTTTATTCTTATTATGTAACTTTTCTATTAGGTACGTTTAGCTATATGGTTGCTAGGCGATGGGATCCTTTCCCAGTGGACGCGGCGTGCTGGCGTCGCGGATCCCGTGACACTGAGTTCAGATGCGGGCTCCGTGGATCATGCGGGCAGCGCCGGCCGGGTGAGTACCCCTGTGATCATTTATTGTTAATTAGTATAGGTATTTATATGTGTATTTATGTTATTCAAGCTGTCCCTGACGACGGGGGAGTGTCCCCGAAACGTAGGATTTCAATAAAGGAGATTTTATACTAATCTCTCCAGTCTGGTGAGTGCAGCTTATATTCTGCCTTTACAAATAGCCGACCTGGCTATATATATATATATAAATATATATATTACAATCTCAATTGCACATAGTTCAGCGGCATTTATATTACCTGTATATTATTACTATTACTTAATGGTCATATCACAATATTATAACATCACGAACTTAATGACACATTTAATTAGCCGACCTGGCTATATATATATATATATATATATATATAAATATATATATATATATATATATATATATATATATATATATTACAATCTCAATTGCACATAGTTCAGCGGGCATTTATATTACTTGTATATTATTACTATTACTTAATGGTCATATCACAATATTATAATATCACGAACTTAATGACACATTTAATTCATATATTTGTATAATCAACAGGTTAGTGCAGGCATATTTTTTGAAAGGCTACCAAACAAGCTCATAAGAAACATTGTAATCCTAGAGCTTCATTTAAACCTCTTGGGAATATCGTATCTAATGTGTGTATCCACCAACATTCTTTTTGTAGAAGTAATTTTGCTCGATTACCACCCCATATTTTAAAGGGAACGTGATCAATTATAATGGCACTGATGCTTGCTGAGCCATGCGTTCTGAGTTCAGACGCGGGCTCCGTGGATCGTGCGGGTGGCGCCGGCCGGGTGAGTACCCCTGTGACCACTTATTGTTAATTAGTATAGGTATTTATATTTGTGTACTGATGTTATTCAAGCTGTCCCTGACGACGGGGGAGTGTCCCCGAAACGTAGGATTCTAATAAAGGACATTTTATACTAATCTCTCCAGTCTGGTGAGTGCCCCTTATATTCTGCTTTTATATATATATGTATATATATATATATATATATATATATATATATATACAGTGGGGCAAAAAAAAATTTGGACAGCCACCGATTGTGCAAGTTGACCCACTTAAAGAGATGAGAGAGGTCTGTAATTTCCATCATAGGTACACTACAACTGTGAGAGACAGAATCTGAAAAAAAAATCAGGAAATCACCTTGTATGATTTTTAAACAACTTACTTGGACGTATGGGACGTACTTGGACGTTCCAACATGACAATGATCCAAAACACAAGGCCAAGTCGACCTTTCATTGGCTACAGCAGAATAAAGTGAAAGTTCTGGAGTGGCCATCTCAGTCTGCTGACCTCAGTATCATTGAGCCACTCTGGGGAGATCTCAAACGGGCAGTTCATGCAAGACAGCCCAAGAATTTACAGGAACTGGAGGCTTTTTGCCAAGAAGAATGGGCAGCTTTACCATCTGAGAAAATAAAGAGCCTCAACCACAACTACCACAAAAGAGTCAGACTTCAAGCTGTCATTGATGTTAAAGGGGGCAATACACGGTATTAAGAACTGGGGTATATAAACTTTTGATCAGGGTCATTTGGGTAGTTTCTGTTGTCATTATGATTTAAAAAGAGTAAACACAGTTGTTTGACAATAAATGGCTTCACCCAACCACTAACCATGAGTGAAAGAAAAGTTTGTGAGTTCTCATTCATATCCTCTGACAAATGGCCAGAAAATCACGAATTCTGCTAGGGTATGTAAATTTATGAGCACAACTGTATGTATATATATATATATATATATCTTTACAGATATATGGATATATACGATACAGCACTCAGTAGTTGCAATAGGGGAGCACATGTCCACATAGGGTTAATGTAAACACACCTCTTACCCAACAATGAAGTGAAAGACCGGCACTCACATTCAGTTTACAAAAAGTGTTTATTCCAAAAGCTTTCACATTTGTATACTGTATATATAATATATATATATATTTGTATTGCCGGCAATCCAGTGCTAATGGAGCACACCTGCATCCTGCTGCCCTCCTGGTTACCTTTCAGCAAGAGAGGGAACAAAAGTATACCAATGGATTGGCGCAGGGGAGTATTCAGAGAGGAGGAGGCCCATGTGCATGCTCCCTTCTCTCTAGCCGGCAGCGCTCTTGACTCTTGGCACTAGGGTCCCAGAGTCTAGTGCGCATGCACAAATTCTCCAGGAAAATGTCCACTGTGTCATTTTCCCAGCAATTTCTGCAACACTGCTGCTGTGACATGGGACTCCGGAGGGCAAGTATTGATAACATTGGGTACAGAGTGTGCGTTGTGGGCCTCCCTGGAGCCCAGAAGGCCCGTGTGCACCGTACACACTGCACCTATTATAAATATGGCAGTGGATTAGCAGCATTCTAGATGACTTTCAAAAGAATAGACAGCAGCCCAAATAGGTGATCAACGCTTAAACGCTTGACTTGTGAGTTTCTGTGAGGATGCTAAATTCAATGAACACCAGCAAAATTTAAATACAAGAAACACCAGGGAGTACATGTCCCCAATACCTGAAATCGACGCTGGGTAGAAGTCATAGGGCCTAATTCAGACCTGATTGTAGATGTGCTAAATTTAGCAAACCTACGATCAGTCTTCAGACATGCTGGGGGACGTCCAGCACAGGGATAGTCCGCCCCGCTTGTAAGGCCCGACCCCCCCGCATAAGTACAAAAGCATCGCAAAGCGGCGATGCTTTTGTACTGGAAGAGTAGCTCCCTGCCAGCGCAGCTCCTGTGACATCACGCAGACACCGCAGCCCGTCCCCCCCAATGGTCCGGGCATGCCTGCGTTGCCCTGACCGCGTCCCCTAAACCGGAGGCCAAATGCCGCTGTCCCGTCCCCTCCCACCCAGCAACCACCTCTGCCTGTCAATCAGGCAGAGGCGATCGCAGGGCTGAGATAGCCGTCGGCTGTCTGACATATGCCGGCGCACTGCGGTGCCGGTGCATGCGCAGTTCAGACCTGATCACTGTTGTGTGAAAATGCACGGCAGCGATCAGGTCTGAATTAGCCCCATAGTTAAAATTCATAGTAATCAAACATTTGCATGAATCAAAAAATGAGCAGATACATCTAATAATTTATCAAATATTTCATGAAAAATATTCCAGTGCAGTAAAAACCAGTGACTTCACCCATCCAGACTAACCACAATGTAACAATTTGCAAAGTAAACAAAATCTACATGAGACAAGCATCACATACATTTATTTATTATTATTTTTTAACAGTTTCTTATATAGCGCAGCATATTCCGTTGAGCTTTATAATTAGAACAACAATAATAGAACAAAACTGGGTATTAACAGATAGACATAGAGGTAGGAAGGCCCTGCTCGCAAGATAACAATCTATAGGGAAATAGGCAAGGATAGGTGCTACCTATTGCATAATGGTCCACCATATTGCAAAGGTTCTTTATGGGCTGTATGATATGGTCAAATAGCAATGTTGGCCAAGGGTCAGGAAGGTGTGAAAGTGAAGAAAGACAAGATATGTGATGTTATGTGTACTGTACAGAGAGGATGTAATTAGATAGGGAAACATTGAAGGTTATGTGGGTGGGTCTGGAATTTGATAAGCTTGTCTGAAGAGGTGAGTTTTCAGGTAACGCTTGAAGGTTTGGAGCCTAGAGGTGAGTCTTATAGTGTGTGTGGGAGGGAATCTCACAGAGTGGGTGCAGCCCTAATAAAGTCCTACAATTTTACGTGGGAGCAAGTAATGCATATTGATGAGAAATGCAGATCTCGTGCAGAGCAGAGAGGTCGGGTAGGGAAATATTTTGAGATGAGTAAAGAGATATACTGTTGTTTGATTAACAGCCTTGTATGCAAGTAAAAGTATTGTATATTGAATACGGTAGAATACCGGTAACCAATGGAGGGACTGACAGAGTGGATCGGCAGATCAATAGTAGCTGAGGCAGCCGACTATAACAAAAACAAGGAATACTACCCTAGGACCAAATGTTGCTAATAACACAATAATCAGTTATAGAAAGCAATGTAATCCCATTCCCTTGTTTAAACACTTGCCTGGCATGGTCCCATCAGATGCGACCAGTCAGAAACGACCACTGAGTGGCTGTGGGCTGATAATCTTCCCACAGCTGCCAACCTCAGAGGGACCTCCCAACCCCTCTGCACCTTCAAATCCTTGCCCAGTGTCTGCTGATCACTGCTGGGCACAGTGATCAGCCAGCCCTGTGCCCCCATCCGGCAATGCTTCTTTCTACAGCTGCTGGGGAAATGTAATCAATGCATCCGCTGCCCCCTGTGTACCCAGTGCTGTTCCTCGCTGATGCCAGGAAATATAATGAAAGGAGCAGCTGCCCCCCTGTGTACACCCGCTGCTGCTCCTCGCAGACAATGGGGAAATCTAATTATTGGAGCCATTGCCCCCTGTGTACCGGGTACTGCCCCTCGCAGATGCCAAGAAATATAATGAAAGGAGCAGCTGCCCCCCTGTGTGCACCCGGCAGCTTACTGTCATGAGCTCACAGATCTTCCCTGATCCTGGAAGAGGTTAATTTGCTAGCAGTCAAGTACCCGGCTGTTGGAATACCGACGCCGGAATCCCGATACTGGTCACAATGCTGGCTCCGGAAATTCCGAAATGGTCAGAAAATCGACGTTGGAATTCCAACAGTCAGAATCCTGACCTAAATAAGTATAGTATTTATCCTTGAGTATCAATGCCTATTTCTCTAACGTCCTAAGTGGATGCTGGGGACTCCGTCAGGACCATGGGGAATAGCGGCTCCGCAGGAGACAGGGCACAAAAGTAAAAGCTTTAGGATCAGGTGGTGTGCACTGGCTCCTCCCCCTATGACCCTCCTCCAAGCCTCAGTTAGATTTTTGTGCCCGGCCGAGAAGGGTGCAATCTAGGTGGCTCTCCTAAAGAGCTGCTTAGAGTAAAAGTTTTGTTAGGTTTTTTATTTTCAGTGAGTCCTGCTGGCAACAGGCTCACTGCTACGAGGGACTTAGGGGAGAGAAGTGAACTCACCTGCGTGCAGGATGGATTGGCTTCTTAGGCTACTGGACACCATTAGCTCCAGAGGGAGTCGGAACACAGGTCTCACCCTGGGGTTCGTCCCGGAGCCGCGCCGCCGACCCCCTTGCAGATGCCGAAAAGTGAAGAGGTCCAGAAACCGGCAGCAGAACACTCTTCAGTCTTCATAAGGTAGCGCACAGCACTGCAGCTGTGCGCCATTGTTGTCAGCACACTTCATAGCAGCGGTCACTGAGGGTGCAGGGCGCTGGGGGGGGCGCCCTGGGCAGCAATGATAGTACCTTATTCTGGCTAAAAATACATCACATATAGCCCCTGGGGGCTATATGGATGTATTTAACCCCTGCCAGGTCTCAGAAAAACGGGAGAAGAAGCCCGCCGAAAAGGGGGCGGGGCCTATTCTCCTCAGCACACAGCGCCATTTTCCCTCACAGAAATGCTGGTGGGAAGGCTCCCAGGCTCTCCCCTGCACTGCACTACAGAAACAGGGTTAAAACAGAGAGGGGGGGCACTTATTTGGCGATATGCATATATATATTAAAATGCTATAAGGGAAAAACACTTATATAAAGGTTGTCCCTGTATAATTATAGCGTTTTTGGTGTGTGCTGGCAAACTCTCCCTCTGTCTCCCCAAAGGGCTAGTGGGGTCCTGTCCTCTATCAGAGCATTCCCTGTGTGTGTGCTGTGTGTCGGTACGTGTGTGTCGACATGTATGAGGACGATGTTGGTGAGGAGGCGGAGCAATTGCCTGAAATGGTGATGTCACTCTCTAGGGAGTCGACACCGGAATGGATGGCTTAATTAAGGAATTACGTGATAATGTCAACACGCTGCAAGGTCGGTTGACAACATGAGACGGCCGGCAAACAAATTAGTACCTGTCCAGGCGTCTCAAACACCGTCAGGGGCTGTAAAACGCTCATTTACCTCAGTCGGTCGACACAGACACGGACACTGACTCCAGTGTCGACGGTGAAGAAACAAACGTATTTTCCTTTAGGGCCACACGTTACATGTTAAGGGCAATGAAGGAGGTGTTACATATTTCTGATACTACAAGTACCACAAAGAAGGGTATTATGTGGGGTGTGAAAAAACTACCTGTAGTTTTTCCTGAATCAGATAAATTAAATGAAGTGTGTGATGATGAGTGGGTTTCCCCCAATAGAAAATTATTGGCGGTATACCCTTTCCCGCCAGAAACACCCTTTAGGGTGGATAAGGCGCTCACACGCTTATCAAAACAAGTGGCGGTACCGTCTCCAGATAGGGCCGCCCTCAAGGAGCCAGCTGAGGGGCTGGAAAATATCCTAAAAAGGTATATACACACATACTGGTGTTATACTGCGACCAGCGATCGCCTCAACCTGGATGTGCAGCGCTGGGGTGGCTTGGTCGGATTCCCTGACTGAAAATATTGATACCCTTGACAGGGACAGTATTTTATTGACTATAGAGCATTTAAAGGATGCATTTCTATATATGCGAGATGCACAGAGGGATATTTGCACTCTGGCATCAAGAGTAAGTGCGATGTCCATATCTGCCAGAAGATGTTTATGGACACGACAGTGGTCAGGTGATGCAGATTCCAAACGGCACATGGAAGTATTGCCGTATAAAGGGGAGGAGTTATTTGGGGTCGGTCCATCGGACCTGGTGGCCACGGCAACAGCTGGAAAATCCACCTTTTTTACCCCAAGTCACATCTTAGCAGAAAAAGACACCGTCTTTTCAGCCTCAGTCCTTTCGTCCCCATAAGGGCAAGCGGGCAAAAGGCCAGTCATATCTGCCCAGGGATAGAGGAAAGGGAAGAAGACTGCAGCAGGCAGCCCATTCCCAGGAACAGAGCCCTCCACCGCTTCTACTAAGTCCTCAGCATGACGCTGGGGCCGTACAAGCGGACTCAGGTGCGGTGGGGGGTCGTCTCAAGAGTTTCAGCGCGTAGTGGGCTCACTCGCAAGTGGACCCCTGGATCCTACAAGTAGTATCCCAGGGGTACAGATTGGAAATTCGAGACGTCTCCCCCTCGCAGGCTCCTGATGTCTGTTTTACCAACGTCTTCCTCCGACAGGGAGGCAGTATTGGAAACAATTCACAAGCTGTATTCCCAGCAGGTGAAAATCAAAGTACCCCTCCTACAACAAGGAAAAGGGTATTATTCCACACTATATTGTGGTACTGAAGCCGGACGGCTCGGTGAGACCTATTCTAAATGGATAATCTTTGAACACTTACATACAAAGGTTCAAATCAAGATGGAGTCACTCAGAGCAGTGGTAGCGAACCAATAGGGTGTCCCTGGACATCAAGGTTGCTTACCTCCATGTCCCAAATTGCCCTTCTCACCAAGGGTACCTCAGGTTCGTGGTACGGAACTGTCACTATCAGTTTCAGACGCTGCCGTTTGGATTGTCCACGGCACCCCGGGTCTTTACCAAAGTAATGGCCGAAATGATGATTCTTCTTCAAAGAAAAGGCGTCTTAATTATCCCTTACTTGGACGATCTCCTGATAAGGGCAGGGTCCAGAGAACAGTTGGAAGTCGGAGTAGCACTATCTCAAGTAGTTCTACGACAGCACGGGTGGATTTTAAATATCCAAAATCGCAGCCGTTTCCGACGACACGTCTGCTGTTCCTAGGGATGGTTCTGGACACAGTCCAGAAAAAGGTGTTTCTCCCGGAGGAGAAAGCCAGGGAGTTATCCGAGCTAGTCAGGAACCTCCTAAAACCAGGAAAAGTGTCAGTGCATCATTGCACAAGAGTCCTGGGAAAAATGGTGGCTTATTACGAAGCGATTCCATTCGGCAGATTCCACGCAAGAACTTTTCAGTGGGATCTGCTGGACAAATGGTCCGGATCGCATCTTCAGATGCATCAGCGGATAACCCTAGCTCCAAGGACAAGGGTGTCTCTCCTGTGGTGGTTACAGAGTGCTCATCTTCTAGAGGGCCGCAGATTCGGCATTCAGGATTGGATGCTGGTGACCACGGAGGCCAGCCTGAGAGGCTGGGGAGCAGTCACACAAGGAAAAAATTTCCAGGGAGTGTGATCAAGTCTGGAGACTTTTCTCCACATAAATATACTGGAGCTAAGGGCAATTTACAATGCTCTAAGCTTAGCAAGACCTCTGCTTCAAGGTCAGCCGGTATTGATCCAGTGGGACAACAACACGGCAGTCGCCCACGTAAACAGACAGGGCGGCACAAGAAGCAGGAGGGCAATGGCAGAAACTGCAAGGATTTTTCGCTGGGCGGAAAATCATGTGATAGCACTGTCAGCAGTGTTCATTCCGGGAGTGGACAACTGGGAAGCAGACTTCCTCAGCACAACCTCCACCCGGGAGAGTGGGGACTTCATCGGGAAGTCTTCCACATGATTGTGAACCGTTGGGAAAGACCAAAGGTGGACATGATGGCGTCCCGCCTGAACAAAAAACTGGACAAGTATTGCGCCAGGTCAAAAGACCCTCAGGCAATAGCTGTGGACGTTCTGGTAACACCGTGGGTGTACCAGTCGGTGTATGTCTTACCTCCTCTGCTTCTCATACCCAAGGTATTGAGAATTATAAGACGTAGAGGAGTAAGAACTATACTCGTGGCTCCGGATTGGCCAAGAAGGACTTGGTACCCGGAACTTCAAGAGATGCTCACAGAGGACTCATGGCCTCTGCCGCTAAGAAGGGACTTGTTTCAGCAAGTACCATGTCTGTTCCAAGACTTACCGCGGCTGCGTTTGACGGCATGGCGGTTGAACGCCGGATCCTAAGGGAAAAAGGCATTCCGGAAGAGGTCATTCCTACCCTGGTCAAAGCCAGGAAGGAGGTGACCGCACAACATTATCACCACATGTGGCGAAAATATGTTGCGTGGTGTGAGGCCAGGAAGGCCCCACGAAGAAATTTCAACTCGGTCGTTTCCTGCATTCCTGCAAACAGGAGTGTCTATGGGCCTCAAATTGGGGTCCATTAAGGTTCCAATTTCGGCCCTGTCGATTTTCTTCCAAAAAAGAATTGGCTTCAGTTCCTGAAGTCCAGAAGTTTGTCAAGGGAGTGCTGCATATACAACCCCCTTTTGTGCCTCCAGTGGCACTGTGGGATCTCAACGTAGTTCTGGGATTCCTCAAATCACATTGGTTTAAACCGCTCAAATCTGTGGATTTGAAATATTTCACAGGGAAAGTGACCATGCGGTTGGCCCTGGCCTCGGCCAGGCGAGTGTCAGAATTGGCGGCGTTTGTCTCACAAACGCCCATATCTGATTGTCCATTCGGACAGGGCAGAGCTGCGGACTCGTCCCCAGTTTCTCCCTAAGGTGGTGTCAGTGTTTCACCTGAACCAGCTTATTGTGGTACCTGCGGCTACTAGGGACTTGGAGGACTCCAAGTTGCTAGATGTTGTCAGGGCCCTGAAAATATAGTTTCCAGGACGACTGGAGTCAGGAAAACTGACTTGCTGTTATCCTGTATGCACCCAACAAACTGGGTGCTCTTGCTTCTAAGCAGACGATTGCTAGTTGGATGTGTAGTACAATTCAGCTTGCACATTCTGTGGCAGGCCTGCCACAGCCAAAATATGTAAATGCCCATTTCACAAGGAAGGTGGGCTCATCTTGGGCGGCTGCCCGAGGGCTCTCGGCTTTACAACTTTGCCGAGCTGATACTTGGTCAGGGGCACACCCTGACTGAGGAGGACCTGGAGTTCTCTCATTCGGTGCTGCAGAGTCATCCGCACTCTCCCGCCCGTTTGGGAGCTTTGGTATAATCCCCATGGTCCTGACGGAGTCCCCAGCATCCACTTAGGACGTTAGAGAAAATAAGAATTTACTTACCGATAATTCTATTTCTCGTAGTCCGTAGTGGATGCTGGGCGCCCATCCCAAGTGCGGATTGTCTGCAATACTTGTACATAGTTATTGTTACAAAAATCGGGTTATTATTGTTGTGAGCCACCTTTTCAGAGGCTCCGCTGTTATCATGCTGTTACCTGGGTTCAGGTCACAGGTTGTACAGTGTGATTGGTGTGGCTGGTATGAGTCTTACCCGGGATTCAAAATCCTTCCTTATTGTGTACGCTCGTCCGGGCACAGTATCCTAACTGAGGCTTGGAGGAGGGTCATAGGGGGAGGAGCCAGTGCACACCACCTGATCCTAAAGCTTTTACTTTTGTGCCCTGTCTCCTGCGGAGCCGCTATTCCCCATGGTCCTGACGGAGTCCCCAGCATCCACTACGGACTACGAGAAATAGAATTATCGGTAAGTAAATTCTTATTTTCCCTATAGATTGTAAGCATGCGAGCAGGGCCTTCCTACCTATATGTCTGTCTGTTTTTACCCAGTTTTGTTCTATTACTGTTATTCTAATTGTAAATAGCAACGGAATATGCTGCGCTATATAAGAAACTGTTAATAAATAAATAATAAATAAATATAGCACCGCAGTTACATTTTGGTGCGGGGGGGGGGGGGGATAGTTTAGGGAGGTTAGGGTTAGGCACTATAGGGGGAAGGTATGGTTAGGTTGCAGGAAGGGAGGGTTAGCGGGTAGGGCCTGGGGGACAGGGGAGAACAGCCCCATCTCACCCATGTTGGCATATACACCATCGGGATCCCGGCATCGGTCTTCTGACCACTGGTCAGTCTTTGTCTCTGTCTTTGTAACAGCTGATGTGCCCAATTACCTCCTCTGACAGATTCTGAAATGTGATCACTGATTTGTATTTCAGGGCAGACAGGTTATGCTGTGCTTCCAAAAAATGCTTTGCACCTCATTCTGACCTTATCCAGGGCTTGTCTAACGTGCATGTCCATGCCATGTGTGTGGGCCTGCAGGGTTATGAATAAAACCAAGTTGGGGAAAGGACCTCTGATGTCACCAAGGGGAGCTCGTTACTAAAGAGAGTAGTTGGTGGCGTGAATAGTAAAACTACTATCCCGCCAGCCTATCTCCTCCCCCTGATGCCAGAGGTCCTTTAACCCTAGGAGCGGCCGCATGCAGCGCCGGGCTACTAAGAGTGCCCGGCCATCTTTTAATGAGGCGCTGGCTCGTGTCTCCTTCCAGCTCTGAACAGTGGTGACTCCTCCCCTGCTTGGTTGCACTCCTCCCTGTCTCCCTGCTTCATACAGCAGTGACTCCTCCCCCTGCCAGGTGGCGCTCCTCCTCCCCATCTCCCGGCACTGTAGTACAGATGGGATGGAGGCAGTGGCAGTGATGGGTTAGAGCTGGACCCAGCACAGAGTGGTCTCTCCAGTCACACCCGGTTGGGAGGAGATGAGCTGAGAGTGTGACCAGGCATGTGATGGGAGAGGGGCAGAGATGGGGCGGGGAAGGGAGACTGCTGACGTGTCCTAGTGTCTAGTACCTTTTTGGCAGGTACAGTACCTTTTTATGGTCTCTACCTGCCAAAAAGAGCTTTGTACCGAATTGTGACAAATTTCCATTAAAAGTATAGGAACGGGTACGTGGCCATGCCCCCTTTACCCATGGCCATGCCCCGTTTCCTAATTTGTACCTTTTTTTATGTGTTAAATGTTGGGGGGTATGTACAGGTATATGTATATATATGTATACACTATCACTGACTACACTGCAGGGGGCATTAAATGTTAATGGCACTGAAGGAGGCATTACATGCATCTGGCATTGCTGTGGGTATTATGTGTAACTGGCACCTCTAGGGGGAATTACATGCATCTGGCACTAATGTGGGCATTACATCATGTATCTGGCACTGCTGGGGGTATTATGTGTAACTTGCACCTCTGGGGCATTATGTGTATCTGGCACTGGCGGGGGCATTACATTTATCTGGCACTGCTGGGAGTATTATGTGTATCTGCCACTGCTTGGGGTATTATGTGTATCTGGTACTGATGGGGGTATTACGTGTATCTGGCACTGCTTGGGGTATTACATGTATCTGGCACTGCTGGGGGTATTACATGTATCTGGCACTGCTGGGGGCATTATGTGTAACTGGCACTGCTGAGGGCATTATGTGTAACTGGCACTGCTGGGGGTAATATGTGCATCTGGCATGGCTGGAGGTATTATGTGTATCTGGCACTGCTTGGGGTATTATGTGTATCTGCCACTGCTTGGGGTATTATGTGTATCTGGCACTGCTGAGGGTATTACATGTATCTGGCACTGCTGGGGGTATTATGTTATCTGGCACTGCTTGGGGCAATTATGTGTAACTGGCACTGCTGGGGTTATTACGTGTAACTGTCACTACTGGGGGCATTATGATTTTTACCCAATCCTCATTTCTGGGTGCAGTATGAGTAAGCAGCCATTACTGTGGCCATTATGTGTAAGGCTGCCAGTTGTGTGTGTAGAGGGGTGTGGGATAATATATATATATTTATAGTTTGATAACATAATTTATAGTTAAGAGGCCACACCTTCTTTCCCAGGAGCGTGCACGTCTTTAGCGCACGTATTGGAAGGGGGGGGGGGGTGCTTAAAACATTCTCGCTTGGGGTGATAGTAGGGCTGGACCTGGCTCTGTTTGTCTGGCTGTCCACGATTTGCAGGATTCACCTGGAAGAGGAGTAGAGGAGCAAGCAGCTTGAATCCATTCTAAACAGAAGGTAAATTGAAGTGGACTGGCGCAGGGGTTGGAAGGAGGCTGAATAGAGTGACAGTGGACAGGAGGTACAGAGGGCTTGATGTTGGAGGGAACACATGGAGCAAGAGGAGACACAGGAGGCATGTGGTGGAGGGACAGAGAGGGCTGGAAGGCTGCTGATATGAGAATAACACAGCTCCCAGCTGATATGTGGTGGTGGTAGTAGTAGTAGTAGTAGTATTGTATAGTGTTATATAAGGAGGAATAACACAGCTCCCAGCTCACACTGATATGCAATATTATTATATGGAGGAGAGGCACCCTCAGTGTGTGCCTCTCTGCCCACTAAGAGCAGGAGGATTAATCTGCATTTTGCATGGAAGACAAGATAGTTGTCAAAAAAGAAGGTAAACTGGGGGTTGCTGGCACGGGTTTGGTATGTAATACCGCTGCCTGGGATGCTGAATGTCACTATCCCGGCATCAGCATCCCGAGCTTTGGAATGCCGGCAGGGTGGCGAGCGCAATGAAGCCACTAGCGGGCTCGGTGGCGAGCTTTTGGTGGAAGGGTCTAATTTTAGAAATTTCAGAAAATGATAAAATTGGAAAATATCATTTCTGGCCTGATTGAAAGATATGAGTGAGAGATAAGAAGCTTAGGTGGACATTTACTAAGCTTAGGTGGACATTTACTAAGAAGTGATAAGAGAGGAGAAGTGAGCCAGTGGAGAAGTTGCCCCATCAACCAATCAGCAGCTCTGCATAATTTTATAGTATGCAAATTATAGATGTTACTTCAGTGCTGATTGGTTGCCATGGGCACTTCTCCACTGGCTCACATCTCTGCTCTTATCACTGCTTAGTAAATGTCCCCCTAAAACAGGGGTGGGGAACCTCCGGCCCGCGGGCCGTATACGGCCCGCAAAGCCGTTTGCTCCGGCCCACCTGCTTGTGTCAGTGAGACACGCCGCCGCTCAGTCGGCTGCAGCGTGTCTCAGCTGTCAGGACAGGGAGGAAAACGCGGCTCTGTCAGGCGGCGGCGTGTAGGTTCGTGAGCCAAAGAGAGCTCACGGACCGGCAGCCAATCAGGAGCCGCCACTGCCGGTCCACGAGCTCTGATTGGCTCACGAACCGGCGGCTGGTTTGAAGTCCTACACGCTGCCGCCTACATAGCCGCGCTCTCCTCCCAGCGGTAAGCAGCATAGTGGGGTGAGGGGGCACTGTGGGGGCATTTGTGGATCTGGCACTGTGGGGGGCCTTTGTATACCTGGCACTGTGGGGGGCATTTGTATAACGGACACTGTGGGGGGCATTTGTATACCTGACACTGGGGGGGCTTTTGTGGATTTGGCACTGTGGGGGCATTTGTGGATCTGGCACTGTGGGGGCATTTGTGGATCTGGCACTGTGGGGGCATTTGTATACCTGGCACTGTGGGGGCATTTGTATACCTGACACTGTGGGGGCAATTGTGGATCTGGCACTGCACTATTGGGGGAATATGTGTATCACGTCCCATTTTAATTGGCAACACCCATTTTTTTGACGCGCGCGCACAGTACCTCTAAGGGGCAGACCTAGTGGGGGGCAGGGTCATTTTTTTAAGTTGAGAATTTTTGTATGGCCCCCGAAGGATTTTATAAATATCCAAATGGCCCTTGGTAGAAAAAAGGTTCCCCACCCCTGCCCTAAAGGAACTATAGTACCTTGTTTGACAAAAAAAAAAAAAAGCATTAGTACAAAATATATTCAATGTTCGCAACTGAAGAAACTGAAGAAAAATTATCACATTTTTTGCTAAAAACACTGCACTATTGATGCCCTTTTGGTGTTCTATTATTGTATGTGTTTTGTTTTGGGTCCATATTGACAAGAACTGAGGAACAGCTAGCCATATATGCAAAAAACATAAAACAAAATCAGGTACCATCCTCCTGGGGTACAATAGATGTAATGAGCAGGCGAGAGATCATACAAGTCCAAGGTTTCAGGTGCAGTGGGCCTCATCCACTTTTATTAAGCAGAAAAAGAAAAGATCAAAACAAACACCTTGCCTGTCCGGCACCTACTAAAAAGAAACATCCTTTACTGTCAACTACAAAACTATTTGAAAGTTTCAGCGTGTACAGTCTCCGTGTGTGTGCCCCCTCCTCTCCCATTCCGTAGCAGCGCTGTTAGTGCTCTGTCTGAGCACCCGAGACTCTGGCACAGTACCAGAGGCTACAGCGCATGTGCAAGTCTCCGAAAAAATGGCACAACGCCCATTTTTTTGGAGACCTGGCATGCGCTGTAGCCTCTGGCACTGTGCCAGAGTCTCGAGTGCTCAGACAGAGCACTAACAGCGCTGCTGCGGCTGCCGACTCCGGGACCCTGGTGAGGAGGGGAGCCACACCTGGACACCAGAAAGGTAAGTATTTAGAAGAAATGGCCGCAGTGTGTGCGGTGTGGGCCCCCTCTGGACCCAGGGGCCCGTGTGCACCGCACACACTGTACCCATAATTGATACGCCAGTGCAGTATAGCTAACAAGCTTTTCCCTCAGAAAGACTCTGCCAGTGCCGGATTAAGGGGTCTATTTACTAAGCCTTTGATGGAGATAAAGTAGATGGAGATAAAGTACCAGCCAATCAGCTTCTAACTGCCATGTTACAGGATGTGTTTGAAAAATGACAGGAGCTGATTTGCTGGTACTTTATCTCCGTTCACTTTATCTCCGCCATCCAAGGCTTAGTAAATAGACCCCTAAATCCTGTGGAGCCCCTAGACTGTCAAAATCTCAGGACCCTCTCACAAATGATCTCTTCATACTTGTTTACATTTTACTAACCAACAGTCTACGATCTGGAAACTGTAATGAGCATCTTATTGTCTATGCCAGTGATCGCCAACCCGTCGCACGCGAGTTACCGGTAGCTCGCCGTAGTATTTTCGGTAGCTCGTAGAGCGGACGGGCTTGGCAAGTCACTGGCACTCCTCCTCCCCTCCTCCCTTCATTTTTACTATGGTGCCGGCCGTCAGCCAATCAGAGCTCGTGGACTGGCAGTGGCAGCACCTGATTGGCTGCCGGCCTGCAAGCTTTGATTGGCTCACTTACCGGCGCCATATTTCAAATGCCCGCCGCTCCGCCGCCAGAGACTCTCCCGCCCTCTCCGGAGTCCGGACTTCACAGGAGAGGCGCGCACTGCGCTGTCCTTCCCTTCCATCCCTCATACAGGAGAAGCAGCGCCAGCAGCGGTGATCACTGCGGGGGGGCATTGTACCTGGCACTGCAGTGGGGGGGCATTGTATCTGGCATTGTGGGGGCACTGTATCTGGCACTGCAGGGGGGGCATTGTATCTGGCACTGCGGGGGGGGGGGGGGCACTGTATCTGTCACTGTGGGGGTATTGTATCTGGCACTGTGAGGGCACTGTATCTGGCACTGGTAGGGGCACGGTATCTGGCATTGTGGGGGGCATTGTATCTGACACTGTGGGTGGCATTGTATCTGACACTGTGGGGGTCATTGTATTTGGCACTGGTAGGGGCATTGTATCTGGCACTGCTGAAGGGCATTATTTGTCAATCTGGCACTGCTGAGGGGCATTATTTGTGTATCTGGCACTGCTGAAGGGCATTATTTGTTTATCTGGCACTGCTGGGTGGGCATTATTTGTGTATCTGGCACTGCTAAAGGGCATTATTTGTGTATCTGGCACTGCTGGGGGCATTATTTGTGTATCTGGCACTGCTGAAGGGTATTATTTGTGTATATGGCACTGCTGGGGGGCATTATTTGTGTATCTGGCACTGCTGGGGGACATTAATTGTGTATCTGGCACTGCTAAAAGGCATTATTTGTGTATCTGGCACTGCTGAAGGGCATTATTTGTGTATCTGGCACTGCTGGGGGCATTATTTGTGTATCTGGCACTGCTGAAGGGTATTATTTGTGTATATGGCACTGCTGGGGGGCATTATTTGTGTATCTGGCACTGCTGGGGGCATTATTTGTGTATCTGGCACTGCTGAAGGGTATTATTTGTGTATATGGCACTGCTGGGGGGCATTATTTGTGTATCTGGCACTGCTGGGGGACATTAATTGTGTATCTGGCACTGCTAAAAGGCATTATTTGTGTATCTGGCACTGCTGAAGGGCATTATTTGTGTATCTGGCACTGCTGGGGGCATTATTTGTGTATCTGGCACTGCTGAAGGGTATTATTTGTGTATATGGCACTGCTGGGGGGCATTATTTGTGTATCTGGCACTGCTGAAGGGTATTATTTGTGTATATGGCACTGCTGGGGGACATTAATTGTGTATCTGGCACTGCTAAAAGGCATTATTTGTGTATCTGGCACTGCTGAAGGGCATTATTTGTGTATCTGGCACTGCTGGGGGCATTATTTGTGTATCTGGCACTGCTGAAGGGTATTATTTGTGTATATGGCACTGCTGGGGGGCATTATTTGTGTATCTGGCACTGCTGAGGGGCATTATTTGTGTATCTGTCACTGCTGAAGGGCATTATTTGTGTATCTGGCACTGCTGAAGGGCATTATTTGTGTATCTGGCACTGCTGGGGGCATTATTTGTGTATCTGGCACTGCTGAAGGGTATTATTTGTGTATATGGCACTGCTGGGGGGCATTATTTGTGTATCTGGCACTGCTGAGGGGCATTATTTGTGTATCTGTCACTGCTGAAGGGCATTATTTGTGTATCTGGCACTGTTGAAGGGCATTATTGGTGTATCTGGCACTGCTGAAGGGCATTATCGATGTATGTGGCACCGCTGGGGGACATTATTTGTGTATCTGGCACTATGCGGGGGGGGGGGGGGCAATACTTGTAGTTGTGAGGCCACACCCACTTTTGTGAGGCCACATCCACTTTCGCAGGAACGTGCGCGCATTGGGGGTAGCTCTTTCAGAGGCTTAACTTTCCAAAAGTAGCTCACACCCCAATTAAGGTTGGAGACCCCTGGTCTATGCTTTATGTACTTTAAGTTGTTAATGGGTACATTACATTGGGAGGCGGTCATTAGGTCAACAAGCATTAGTTTGACATACATTGGGTCGACCACTGAAGGCTGACATGCATTAGGTCGACATGGCCATTAGAGCGACATGTACTAGGTCGACATGCAAAAAGGCCGACATGAGTTTTTCACAATTTTTATTCATCTTTTTCACCTTTTTCATACTTAACGATTCACGTGGACTACAATTGGTAACGGTAATCTGTGCCCGGGGGGATAATGCCATAGCAGGGCAGACACTCAGTGTGGGGTCCCCCTGCCATGCCATTAAACCCCCCCCCAAACCAGTCAGCCCAGGGATGGAATTCCCCAGAAAGTGGGGGCCCCAAAAAATCAAAATGGGGTCCCCCCTCTCGAGCAACAACCAGCACTGGGCTGATAGCCCAGTGCTATGCCCCGCACCCCTGGTGGCGGTGGGTGCGGGGTTCACTGTATGCTAATACTGTTCTTTACAGGTGGCCTACAGATCCCAGCGAGCCTGCCCCAGTACGCTGGCACTTGGAGAACCACAAGTGCCAGCATGCCCAGACATAAATGGCCCACTGGCACCTGTAGTCCACCTGCAAAGAATAGTAATATTGTTCTTTACAGGTGGCCTACAGGTCCCAGCAAGCCTGCCCCAGCATGCTGGCACTTGGAGAACCACAAGTGCCAGCATGCCCGGACATAAAGGGCCCGCTGGCACCTGTAAAGAAAATATATTAAAAAAACACTACACACTCTTTAAAAAAACCTTTATTAAACTGGGTCTTCACCTGGGGGCGGCGGCCTTTAAGCTCTTTTGCGTGGCCGCCGCCTTCCCAGGGCTTCCGCCGTCTTCACCTGGGGGGGCGCCACCTCCCCAGGGCTTCTGGCGTCTTCCTCCGGCGTCTTCACCTGGTGGGCGGCGGCTGCTAAACTCTTTTGCATAGCCGCCGCCCATCCAGGACTTCCAGCGTCTTCACCTGGTGGGCGGCGGCTGCTAAGCTCTTTTGCATAGCCGCCGCCCATCCAGGACCTCCACAACGTCTTCGATCTTCAGGAGCTCTTCTCTGCTCCTCCTCCGCCGTCGGACTGACAGCCGCTGCCTCGCGCTGACTTATATAAGTCAGCGGGAGGGGGCGATGACGCGGCAAGCCATGATTGGCTCGCGGTGGCCATCTTGAATTTCAAAAATGACGCTGAGGCGCCATTTTTTAAATGGGTACCGCTTCCGCTGCCAAACTCTGCACAGTGCACAATGGGCCTGAATGCCGCGTCCCGCCGCCGCCCGCATCTCCGCCGCCAGCACCTCCGCCGCCCAGCCCGCCGCATCCCGCACCTCCGCCGCCCACACAGTGATTGACAGCGGATCCAGTGACGGATCCGCTGGCAAATCACTGTGGCCTCACTCACAGGGACGTGCTTTCATAGGTTGAAAGCACGTCCCTGTAGGAAAGCGGCACCGCTAATGGTGCCGCTTTCCCATGTTATTTCAATGGGCTTTTCCTGCCCATTGCTAGGCCCCGCCCGCGCCCGTCCCCCGCTCCCATATCTTTTCCCAATCACTACGGGAGGCACCACGATCGGTGCCTCCCAAACTGATTAGGAACACTTTAATGATGAGCAAAATAATAAAGAAGATACTTATGTGTCATAAGTACCTTCTTTGTATTATTTTACTCATTAATGACAGGGGAGGCACTGCCTCCCCTGACTGCACGTCCCTGCCTTGTACATGTCAACCTAATGCATGTTGACCTAATGAACCACACCCATTACATTTATACAGTATTTTCTTTATAGAGTCTGATTTCTTTTAGTTGATTACATTTTTCTCTCTTTTGGGAACAATTTAAGAAAGTTGATTGTATTTATTTTCAAGATCAAATCAATATTATTTTGACCTGTTGCTGCGGGGCCCCAAAAAGGTGCAGGTCCCATAGGGCCTACTCTGCTTATTAGGTAATCCGCCAATGGATACAGGCAGTATTTTGCTCTCCAGCCATAGTGCAGCTAACATCCCATTAGACCAGGGGTGGGGAACCTTTTTTCTACCAAGGGCCATTTGGATATTTATAAAATCCTTCGGGGGCCATACAAAAATTTGCAACTTAAAAAATTACCCTTCCCCCCAGTAGGTCTGCCCCTTTGAGGCACTGTGCGTACGTGCCCAAAAAATGGGTGTGGCCAATTAAAATGGGACGTGATACACATATGCCCCCAATAGTGCAGTGCCAGATCCACAAATGCCCCCACAGTGCCAGATCCACAATTGCCCCCACAGTGCCAGATCCACAATTGCCCCCACAATGCCAAGTATACAAATGCCCCCACAGTGCCAGGTATACAAATGCCCCCCACAGTGACAGGTATACAAATTCCCCCCCACAGTGCCAGGTATACAAATGCCCCCCACAGTGCCAGGTATACAAATTCCCCCCACAGTGCCAGGTATACAAATTCCCTCCACAGTGCCAGGTATACAAAGGCCCCCCACAGTGCCCCCCCCTGTGCTACTTACTGCTGCTGCTCCATCCGGCGGCATGTCTCGGGTGTCAGGACAAGGAGGAGAGCGCGGCTATGTCGGGCGGCGGTGGCGGCGTGTAGGACTTCAAACCAGCCGCCGGTTTGTGAGCCAATCAGAGCTCGCGGACCGGCAGCGGCGGCTCCTGATTGGCTGCCGGTTCGCGAGCTCTTATTGGCTCACGAACCAGCGGCTGGTTTGAAGTCCTACACGCCGCCGCCGCCCAACAGAGCCACGCTCTCCTTCCTGTCCTGACAGCTGAGACACACTGCCGCCGGACTGACTCAGTCCGGCGGCGTGTCTCACTGACACAAGCGAGTGGGCCAGACCAAACGGCTTTGCGGTCCTTATACGGCCCGCGGGCCGGAGGTTCCCCACCCCTACCTTAGACAGACACATGCAGAGGATGCTGGGGCATGTAGTTACACAGCAGCCAAAGGGTCACAAATGCCTACCTCTATTCCAGATGATTATAGCCGCCAAAATACCTGATTGGAAATTAGAATACGTGGCAATAAAATACACTGTTATACATTAATAGCTATAACCAGAATCTTAGGGGTCAATCCAAATGCTGGTAATGTTCTCATCTCTCAGAGTTAGTGTGGCAATAACCACACTTTATGGCAGATGGATTCACACAAATTGTTCACACCCCCATAGGGCTGCCTTTCAAAATTGTGCAAATTCTGGGTGTGATCTGGCTGCGAGGTGGGCGAGATGCGGTGACATCCACAACTGGATAGACGTCTAAGAAGATGCGTCCCTTCTATAAAAATAATAATAATAAATGTTTATCAGAAAGATTCCTGGCGCAAAAAGAAGGGGTCTGAGTTTGAGTTGGGCGCATCTTTTGCGACTGTACCATAAATGATATATATAACAATATAAACTGCTATGGGGTAAGGAAAAGAATCCAGGTCTCTGGTGCAATGATAGAGCTCTCAGATCCACAGACATACACACAGCAAACTTGGTGGCAAAATCTGCTACCATTGGGTATGTACAGCAGCTCCATTTCACCCTTTATACTGCATGTAGTGGCCAGGCTGTGGGGAAAGGGGTTTTTCGGGCAACTGGAAACCCCCCCTACATTTGCATATGCTCTCTGCTCCACAAATGCTGCTGCCTCACCGGCCAACTGATTACTTTTTCCCACTCCTACCTCCAAGATTTTGCTTGTTCTGCTCTCTACTCTATCTCTGGAATTGTCTACCTCTCCCCATCATACTCTCCACCTCTCTTCAAAAGTTAAACTGGCGTCTCAAAACACAGCCATCTCTCATCCTAACCCTCTGTTCCATACCCACTGTCTACCCCATCTGTGTCACCCATCTGTCTGCCCCTCCCACTTAGAATGTAAGCTCTCAGGTGCAGGGCCTTCTCCCCTCATGTGCTTTTCCCTCTCTTACTTAGACTTTCTTCTACTCCATTCTCCCTACAAAGGCACTTAAGCCTCGATTTCTGCTATCCTGATGCCTACAGTATTTCAGTGTTGTGACTGCTGAAATGTTTAATGTATATACTATGTACTTGTCCTGTACTACAAGGCAGACTTGCCTACTCTCCCGGAATGGCCGGGAGGCTCCCGAAAATCGGGTGACCCTCCCGGCCCCCCGGAAGAGCAGGCAAGTCTTCCGATTACAGGGGTCCCCCCCTGCCCGGCCGCCCACTTAGCGAGTAAAGTGGGTGGTCCGGGCAGGCGATGACGCGATTCTTGTTGAATCGCGTCATCATAGCCACGCCCCCTGCTGTATAATGCTGGTAATAGCGGCATTACACAGCGGGGGGCGGGGCTTACATGGGACAATCCCGTAGTCACACCCCGGCCCGCCTCCAACACGCCCCCGGCCCGCCTACTCACATCGCAGCCCGCCCCCCTGCCGAACCGACCTGGCTGCTCTCTCCCGGAGAGAGCAGCCAAAAAGTCGGTAAGTATGCTACAAGGCACTGATGTCTTGTTTTGCTTATTTGTTTATGCACTTTGGTGGTCATTCCGAGTTGTTTGCTCGCTAGCTGCTTTTGGCAGCATTGCAAACGCTAGGCCGCCGCCCTCTGGGAGTTTATCTTAGCTTAGCAGAATAGCGAACGAAAGGTTAGCAGAATTGCTACTAAATAATTCCCTGCAGTTTCTGAGTAGCTCCAGACCTACTCCTAGATTGCGATCACCTCAGTCCATTTAGTTCCTGGTTTGACGTCACAAACACGCCCTGCATTCGGCCAGCCACTCCCCCGTTTCTCCAGCCACTCCTGTGTTTTTCCCTGGCACGCCTGCGTTTTTTTAGCACACTCCCTGAAAACGGCCAGTTTCCGCCAAGAAACACCCACTTCCTGTCAATCCCTCAACGATCACTCGAGCGAAGAAAAAACGTCACTCGAGCTTGTGTACAACTCCAAAGTTTTGTGTTAAATTACTGAACACATGCACGCTGCGTACCATGCGCATGCGCATTTTCCACCTAATCGCTCTATTGCGAAAAACGGCAACGAGCGAACAACTCGGAATGACCACCTTTGTTAGGTGCTGCAGAACCCTTGTGGCACCATATAAATAAAGGATAATCTACACAAACATATATACAGTACACACACATACAGTAGGTATACATACTGTATACAGACATCTGTGCATATAAGCCTCGGATAGTTTATCAGCAGATAATTAGACAATGTGCAGACTTACACGCCACAGGTGGAAAAGTGGTGGCACCGATTGGGTTTAATTCCTCACAATAATATCTGATGTCTATATTAGGAGAAAACAAATGTTATTGAGTGTTAAAGTCCATACACACTAAAAGATATTTTCCATAGCGATAACGACGGCTGTGAGCGATCAAATCATTCAGAACGTTCTCGTGTGTACACAGCAAATGTTGAATGATGCGTGCACCCCTGGTCGTTTCTAGCGGGTTGTCAGTCGCCCATGCATGCAACTCAATACCCTCAATCCTAGCAGAGCAGATAGTTCGCCGTTCAGATCGTTTGTAAAAAAAAAAAGCTCAGTGTGCACACTAAGGGGTATATTCAATTGACGTCGAAAGCTGGCGTCTGTCGAAAAGACGGCAGTTTTCGACTTTTTTAAGGTCGGAAGGGGTTCCAACCTATTCAATATATTCGACAACTTGAGGAATTCGACTTGTTGAAAAGCACGTGGATCGGCAGAATAGCTGCCGATCCACGTACTTGTGTCGAAAACGGGGCCAAAACCGACAGGATTTGGCCCCCTTTTCGACCCTCTCAGTCCGACATAAAAACATGTCGGACTGAGATGTGGGACCCAGAGGAGGAGAGGGGGGAGAGCCGCAGGGAGACGGGGGACAGCTGCGGGTATACAGGGGAGAGCAGCGATACAGCACAGCGCTGCAGCAGGATGTCTCACAGCCGCGCCGCTCACGCCAGCTTCCACCCGGCTCCAGCAAGTGAGGTCACGCTTGCTGGAGCCGGGTGGACACTGCCGTGAGGTCGGGCGGCTGTGTGACATCCTCCTGCAGCGCTACTGTAGCGCTGATCTCCTCCATCTGCCGACGGCTGTCCCCGCTGGTCTCCCCGCAGCTCACCCCCTCTCCTCCTCTGTGTCCCTCATCTCAATTCGACGTGAAAAAGTCGAATTGAGATGAGATTGAATAGGGGTTGTTGGATCCATTCCGACAAATACATGTCAGAATGGATCCGACCCTAACTGAATATACCCCTAAATCTTATTTGTCAGGGAGTGCAAGGGAAATTGTTCACCTTTCACATCTTTGAAGTCTTCTAGTGTGTATGGTCCTTAGCTCCGACAATGGAATGAATGACTCTTTATCTTCCAGATTTCATTTTCCTTTTCTCTATAATGACAAATCCACTGACTGAACGCTAGAAATAGGCAACCGGACAGACTTCAAGGGACGCACGTTGGGGGTCATTCAAGTGCAGACACAAAGCTGCGATTGTACGCATATCGATTGATGTTTTCGCACTGTGCATGTGTCTGAGCCAGTCGCAGCGAAATTCTAGTCACAAAGTGAGTGACAGGAAGTCAGTGTTTAGGGTGGTAACAGGGAGCGGTCGGGCAAACGCAGGCATGTTATGGCCGCTAGGACGGCGTTTTCTGGGCTTACATACATTAGCAGTTGCGATCACACTTGCTACTGGAGAGGTGTCCCGGGAGTGCAACTCAGCCTACGCATCTACAGAGATACTCAGGCTCTGAAGGTGCCCCAATGTGCAACGATGTAAGCAAGGTTTCTGCCGTATGCACATAGGGGATGTATTTATGCGAGACCGCTGCATCCTGCACCCCTTTAAATCCCGATAGTCGGCATGCCGACTAGCAGGGACTATTCCTACTCGTTTGAACTGCAGGTGGGGCAGATGTAACATGTAGAGAGAGATAGATTTGGGTGGGGTGTGTTCAAACTGAAATCTAAGTTTCCTGGATCTGGGAGCAGACAGAGGGGTTTTAGTGATTATGATGTATACACCAATTCTCAGTCCTCACCTGGATGTTACATCGTTCACATAGGCTGATTCACATCTCAGCAATGTCTGCACAGCAGCTCCGGAACGGCTCTAGGCAGCCAGGTGTCCACTCATTTTCCTTCACATGACATAGATTGATTACTGTAATAGATGGTAATGTGCGCAGCCCAACGTTGCAGTGCTATCCGCTGGGAGGAGAATCAGCCTGACAGAACTGTATGGATCGGTCCAGTGACCCATTACCTGGCACAGGGCCTGATTCTGATTTGTATGCAATGTCAGTGTTTTTGCAAGTGGATGTTTTGCTACTGCATATGCACAAATGTCCCCAGAAAGCCTTACTGCACATGCACAGGCTGCATACTTAATTGCTAGTACATGAGTAGACCATTGGGAGGCATTTGCGAATATGTGCGGTAACCAGAAATAAATGCAAAAAGAGGATGCGTTGTGGGAGTGTCCTGGGCCTGCGTGAACCACTGACACAGTGGCCATATTTGTCCAGCTCTGAGCCCTAAGTACTGTCAATAGTGATATATGAAGAGTTGCTCATAGATGACACAGGGGCATATTTATCAGTGAATATTTGCTGGAGATACAAATAATAGGTATCTCCTGTGTTGGGGTGGGCACACGGCAGATATCTGCTCTGATTCCCCATGGGGGCTGCTTATTTGTGGAATTTAGCTTTGCATTCCGGAGCAAGGCCCCGATAGCTAATGCTATCTCCAGGTGGTGTCATCCACAAAAGGTATCAGAGAGAGATCTGAAGTATCCCTTACTGACACTCTCCAATGGTGAATGAGTGACCAACTGACTGCATATGAACTACCTTTAAATACTTATTGCCGCAATTATAAATAATTAGAAATTATAATTAGGAGGCCGTGGCTTGGCTGGTTGCCTGAGCGTCTGTTTTACTATGGAGTTCTGCTGATATTTCACATTTATGGCATCTTTAAGGGGCATTATGTGTAGTGTCCTTACTGCTGCCTGCCGCTTGTGGCCCCTCCGGTGGTGTACCATGCCCCTACATGCACGAGGCCTACCTGCCAGCTTTTAACAGCAGCTGTCTTAATTTGCGACCCCATTGGCGGCATCTGCCTGTTCCCACTTTACTGGTGGTACCGCTCCTGCTTTAAACCTTCTGCTGCCCTGGGTGACATTTTCCTCTGACCACTTCACTTCCCAGCCACAAGCTGGATTCCCAATGCCTCTGCTGATGAAAGCGTGGGCCATGGCAGTGACTGTTTATGTATTCCTAAAGCTGCCCAACTGCTGTACTGAGGCTCCTGCTGTCCCAGGTGACGTCCTCCTCCATCTGGCTGGTGGGCTACTGCCCAGCTTCCCTACAGCAGCCTGGACTCTCGGCATGCCTGCAATTAGAACCTTCAGCCATGGTGGTGATAGCCCTGGACCTCTGCAGACCTGGATTTTTCAGCGGGTCTGCCGCTCCCCACTCTCTGGCGGTTCTGCCCCTGCTGGCCAATGGACTTTGCTTTCATTTATTTTCTTGGGGCTGGCTGCATCACCCAGGGAAGTTATTTTGGACTGTGCATTTTCCTGGATTTCACGGTCTCCGTGCACACACTAGTCCCAGCTGCCAGATCCCCTACTAAGTACGTGTCTTGAGTCTACAGACTGGTCTCCTAATGATCCATATGCCCTGTAAGGGATACTACCCCAGTTGTGGTCAGCCACAGTGAGTAACATGTGCCATCTCTCTGCTGCCTTTGTAGCATCCATTTAAGATGACTCTATGTGACCAGCTTTGTTCATTTTTCTGAAACTGCTCGGCTGCTGCTCTCCTATCTAAGCTGTGTATATGGCTCTATGCCCTGAGCCTCCTTCATCTCCTCTTCGGTTGGGGGGTATGAAATGCTGCACCGCCTGCCCTGTGGACCCTTCCAACTAGACAAGATATCCAACAGGACTTACCACTGTTAGAGGAGTCAGAAAACTATTCAGAACCATGCTGCCTCCCTTCAAACTGACTTTGACAACAATGTGGTGTCATTGTAAGTTCATAGAGACAGCAGGGGGAGATTAAAGTTAATAAAAGTTGATCTGGCCCTAGAAACTATGACCCTCTATAATTACATTCTCTCCAGTAAAGCCCCCTAATTGTTTTAAAAATTCAATAATCATAGTGATTTCCAAGCCATGCTAAAAGTCATCTTAGTTTAGCTTTTATAGGCTAATCTCCTTTCTCAATCCTTCAATATTCTTATTAAAATTGAGGCCACCCACTTACAGTCTATTTGCTGGGGCCAATTAAATTGTCTATTTTTAAACGCCCAAACAATTGTCACAATTCAATTGTGTTTAGTCGCCCATGCACATCGAGCATGTCACACCCAAACAGACCAGGTTTAGCTGCATAAAACTGCTAAGCCCATCTAAACTCCTTGCTTTGGGTATCTAAACTCACGTTTGGACGCCAAAAGTGCAGAGTTTGCATACATTTGTTCTCGCACCTGAGGAGGCTGCAAGAAAAAATTTCAGCTTTGCGGCTACTGAGCGTCTAAACGGAGCAACAATTGAATTGCGGTTTTGCACCCCCTGGTGGTAGCCGCGGGGTAAAACAATTGAATCAGCCCTTATTTGCAATGTCTCATTTCCCCCACCCAACTAAGTTTTTGTCGAAGGCCAACAATCCGTCATAAAATCAGATTGGCCATTGCCGCATTAACTTTGTTGCATTCCTTGAAAGCTACACACAACATACTTGTTGACTGACACCTTTGGTTCTCCCCATGTGATCTGGCCTTTGGTTCTCCACATGTGATGTGACCTTTGATTCTCTCTATATGATGTGGCCTTTGGTTCTTCACATGTGATGTGGCCTTTAGTTCTCCCTATATGATGTGGCCTTTGGTTCTCCCCATGTGATCTGGCCTTTGGTTCTCCACATGTGATGTGACCTTTGATTCTCTCTATATGATGTGGCCTTTGGTTCTGCCCATGTGATCTGGCCTTTGGTTCTCCCCATGTAATCTGGCATTTGGTTCTCCACATGTGATGTGCCTTTGATTCTCTCTATATGATGTGGCCTTTGGTTCTCCCCATGTGATCTGGCCTTTGGTTCTCCCTATATGATGTGGCCTTTGGTTCTCCACATGTGATGCGGCCTTTTATTCTCTCTATATGATGTGGACTTTGGTTCTCCCCATGTGATCTGGCCTTTGGTTCTCCCCATGTAATCTGGCATTTGGTTCTCCATATGTGATGTGCCTTTGATTCTCTCTATATGATGTGGCCTTTGATTCTCTCTATATGATGTGGCCTTTGGTTCTCCCCATGTGATGTGGCCTTTGGTTCTCTCCATGTGATCTGGCCTTTGGTTCTCCCCATGTGATGAGGCCTTTGGTTGATGTGTGTGCCGTGCTGCAAAACCAATTCCTATAATTATCCTTATTATAAACATCCATCAATTAGTCAGTAAACTGCAGTACCTAACTTATTGTTTATCGAGTACCCTGGGGGTGTCCCATTGGTATTGTGTGTATGTACTGTATATAATGTTTTTTATTTTTTCATATTAAAAGAAACACCAGAGAAACCAAATTCTTTTAGCACACACACACACACACACACACACACACATAAAAAAAAGATTTATTTATAGTAAAGCATTGAATGAATTTTACCATCATGGATAGAATTTCCTGCACTAGCACTAAAAACCGTGAATTGCTTAGAAATACTACACACTCCTGTGAATGGCTTAAATGGCTACATTTAGTGAGGGGGCATCAGACTAGCTTTATGCTCTGTACATTTTGGGTCTGTTATCTTCTTACATTTGTCGACATGTATAAAGGGGGAGGGAGAGCTGGACTGCACTATGCTGAGACTTGTGGTATCACACATACTTGTAGTGCCACTAAGAACACTGGTAATCAAAACAATTATAATAAACTCTACAATTTAACATGGAGTAAAATTGAGGTTCTTATGTATGTACACATGAAGGTGGAGACCCTAATACCTGGACTAGCACTCCACCCACCCGTCCTCAGAAAACGTCCAGTTACCACCCCCAAATGTCCGCTTCATGTCAATCAACCTCTGTACGCCTAGCGATCAAAACAGACGCTGATTTCTTTCGCAGTTTGGCCTTGCGCATACGCATTATGATCCGTGTGCAAGCGCTGCTGATCGATAATCGCCCACCTTGTAAATTCGCATTACAGCGATCAGGCCTGAATTAGGCCCTGGAAAGTGTTCCACCCCCCGTGAACATCGCTGGCACAGGGAAAATTGCTCAGTGTGTATGCACTGAGCTATTTTCCTGCTAGCGATGTTCAAGATTATCGCTGTGCATACACTCTGGGTAAAAACGCCCAGTGTGTATGCACCTTTAGTCAGACAGAACCCGAGATATCTGGCTGGGTAGCGCAATTAACAGCCTCCGATAGGGACCCACTGGTTAGAAGTCTGATATCTCAGGTTCCCTAGTGCTGATTTTCAAAAATCTGGTACCCCTGGAAAGAGGGGACCCTCAGCTATCAGCCTAGGACCCTTAGACTCCTGGGGCCCTTGGGCAAGTGCCCATTGAGCCCATACGAAAAGACGGCCCTGAGAATACCCTAATATAAGACAAATACCAGATGATAATTAAGGCAGTGTCCAGCATAAGCAACCACTAGCCTAATGATGTGTTTATGTGTTGCACATAAAAGAGATGGTTTATAACATTGGTGCCTACCTAGTGTACAGCAGATGCTGCTGGTAATGACTGAGCTCTGAATAAGGGTGGAAGTCACTTTTTTTGCTACACTTTTTGTACCCACTCTGCCTCAACCACAAAGTGCTAAGTGGATTAGCTGCACAAGTGTTAGAGAAGGTTGAGCAAGTGAGGCAGTGCCCTGAATTGAGCTTGTGAGACAGTAACCTGAATTGGGCTAGTAAGGAAATGCCCTGAATTGGGCTAGTAAGGAAGAGTCCTGAATGGGACTAGTGAAACAGTGTACTGAATGGGTCTAATGAGGCAGTGCCCTGAATGGGACTAGTGAGGCAGTGCCTGAATGGGACTAGTGAGGCAGTGCCCTGAACGGGACTAGTGATTTTCTGGTTTCCCGTGAATGTAAGCGCTTTTATGTTGAAATGTTTGCTGGCAGGGAGCCCATAAACACTGCACCACTGACTAAGGCTGCTACTAAAGCTTACTTCCCTATCACAGTATGCACTGTATATTATTCCTGTACCATAAAACATGATGTGGTGGCATGTGACAAAAAGTTAATATTAGAAAAAAACGTTACAAATGTGCTACTTGCGTAACTATCCAGCGGTCGAGGATCTGATTTTTTTTTTCACACGCACACGTAAAAAAAGAAAAAGGTTTCCCGGCTTACAGGCATATAATAGCTCTGCCTGTGCACCTCTGGCTCCATCCCAAGCAGTGACCAGTGGTTCAAGCATAAAAAGGTGAATATACTTGAGTGGGCCGTTTTTAAAATTGTGGTCCACAAAAAAGTGTAATGAGCTGAATAAACCAGCCATGAGCAATGGGTGCTAATCACACGCACGCAGCACATGTTTCACATTCGGCAAGACCTCTTATATCATTCTGTCTGTAGAAAAAAATCATGATCTAGATGTATTTTAAGTATATTAAATTATTTTATATATGTATGTTTACCAGTATATGCGACCTTCAATATTATCCATGAGATTATGGAATTACTATTACCACAGTGTAAAGGTAATCACCCATCACCTAATCTGGTTATATGTAATAAGCAGTAATAAGCCAGATGATCACAGCCAGAACTAATGGCATACAGCTGGGTGAAGCTCAGAGGAAGGAGATAGTGGCTCCATTCCCAACAACTGGAGAGTTGCATGATCCCAGTCTATGCCCAATCCAAGTCGGTAACAGATGCCCGGGTATTGTCGGTCAGTCTTCACAGCCCATTCAATGGCCACTTTAATAGTTGGATACGACAGGCTGTGGAATGAAATAGACAAGTGTTAGAAAACAGTGCAGGTGATAAATGAGCCACCTATAGACTCTGCAGTACATCTGTAATGCCTGGGAATTATACAGCAGAGGTGTCATTTGTTTCACAGTTTACAGCTGTTCTATGACGACAGGCATAACAGCATGTGAAGGGAAATACACCTTGAGCAGATCCGGTTTAAGAGAGGAGGGGGCCCGTGTGCAGGTTCTGTGCGGGCCCCCTCCTCTGTGGCAGTGCAGTAGGCTCTGGCTTTGTGCCAGAGTTTACTGTGTATGCACAGGTCTCAGGAAACATGGCGCTGTGGCGGCCATTTTCCCAGTAATTTCTTCAGCTCTGGCCGACGGAGCGGTAAGTATAATGGGTGTGGGGCCCCCTGCACCCATTATACATGCGCCAATGACCTGGACTTATATCCAACATTTATATAGGCTGGTCTCATAGAAGCAGCTGGTTTTATCTTAGATCAGAACTTATGTAAAGTACTTTCTACTGTAAGATGGATATGTGTGGTGAGTATATTTTTTTTACAACTTTTTGTTAATTAGGTGAGACATTAGGTGGACATGGTCACTATGTAGATGAGAGTTTGCAATCCAGCAATGTGCGATCCTTCAGTCCTGTGGGATAATGTGCTATTATTATAGTCTAGAGCTACTATATTTGCAAATGTAAAATCAGGGACACACTCTCACGATGTATCGATACATCAATATGAATCTATACATCGATATGCACCTAAAACAACTAGAATGATCCCCTATTTGTGCTAATGGAGTGATTCAGATTACAGCTCGTATAGGGGCCCATTTATTATTATTAAACGCATTTTCAATGTGATCAGGGCATGACAGTAGCGCCCAGGATCACACTGCAAAATGAGATTACATTGGGTGAATGTATGACGAAGTACCCGCAGAGACAGGGGCTCCGGAACTACAACAGCAAAGTGTGGCCCATAGGCTACATCGGGCTACCTCCATCTTCAGCTGTGGGGGTCCATCTCCAGAATCCTTTGCATTAAATTGGGCAGCATTGTGGCGGGATGTGGCAGATCTCGGAGGTATCTGCTGCAATGATAAATGGGCCCCACATTCTCCTTTCACGCACTCACCAGTGCACAGCAAAAAGAGTTATAATGGCTGAGCTGCAGCACTGCACTATAATCTGCGGGAGAAGACCCCTGCTAAAGTGTTCCGCAGTAGCCACATTCAGATGGTTACTAGCCAGCACAGTCAACTTAAAATAATTATAATCTAGTTATAGTGAAAGGCACCTGACATTGGTGTTGGGGACTTGCAATAGGAAATACATTATAGTAGATTATCAAAACAGTTTCAATGGGATGGTATCGGATTCCCGGCGCTTGCGATGCTGGCAGTCATAAGACCAACAACAGTATCCTGATGGTAAGGATCCTGACACCTTTTAGGTAAGTATGATAACCCTCACCCTCTACCCCCTAACCCTCCATACCGGCAGCCTAACCTTATACGCTCCCTCTAGTGCCTAAACGTAACCCACCCCCCTCCTCCGCAGCCTAACCCTAACCAGCATGTTTACGATTGGGATGCTGTCACCCAGGATTACGACGGCGGCAGTGTGAGTGATGTCGGGTTCCCGGCGCCGCTCTTCTGACCAGTGTCAGGATTCCGACTGCCAGCATCCTGGCCGCCGTATGCTAACCGGATCCCGTTTCAACAAATCATTAATGCAGCTTCGCAAAAATAAGCATACAGTATACCAAATCAGGACACTCCATGGATAAATGCTGATCCTACATACACTATATATTCTTCTAGGAACTGCTCCATGAGCTGAGATATGGTTATAGCCATGCCGGGGGTTAGCCCATCTTGTTTGTGCCGTTACAGCAAATTAATAATAGCGTAACAATTATAATCTCATCTCTGTAATGTCCAGACCAATGGTGAAATCCGGTTCCGTATTGCCCACACCCTGCGATGGGCAGAAGAAAAAGACTACAGGCTGCAGTCTACGACATAACATGCGGCAGGCCGCCGGAGACCGAGTGCATCACCTGACTGCGCAGGAGAAACCTATGCTCTTGTGCAGCCTCTTCCCAGCTTCTGCCTCTCTCTGTGATAGTGGCTAGGGCCAGCTCTTTAGTGACTGCAGCCCCCCTTCCAGCCACCTTCTACCATGAAACAAGGACATTTGGGATTCCCAAAAACTATTTCCATGATGCTGAGGCATCTCGTACGATCACGGAAAATCCTGGACATATAGCATCCCTATTATATTCCTGCATCTGCGGGATTAGTGTGACTGAGAGATCTTGTTCCACAGTAGGATTCTTACCGCTGTCTGGGCCTAATTCCTGTTTGTACTGCTGATATTAGCAAGTGAAGCTGCAGCCCAGGAATGAAGAGAGAATCCCACCGGAGTCATCACAAACTCACTCGCAATTGCGTACATACTGCGTACATACTGTACTCGCAGCCTGTACACACAAAAGAGGAATATTGGGCTTAAGGGTTGATCTACGGCTACGCAGACTGGACAAGGCAGTAGCTACACAGGCGCCATGTTTATGCACGTACGCAGTGGCGTAAGTTCGTCACAGTTGCCCGGAGGCAAGATAAATATTGGTGCCCCCCTATTTCCTACAGCAGACACTTTAATGATGGAGCTATTTTCTCCTGTACGGGAAGCAGGAGAATTCTAACTATATGAAGTTACGTGTAATTGTCAGAGAAGTATCGTCATATAGTTAGAATTCTCATATTTCCTATACAGGAGCAAATAGCTTCATCAGTAAGGTGTCTGCTTCCAGTGTAATAGATTATGATTTCTAATCCTGTGTATGAGACTTGTAAAATGTGTATATTCAGTAGAGATGAGCGGGTTCGGTTTCTCTGAATCCGAACCCGCCAGAACTTCATGTTTTTTTTCACGAGTCCGAGCGACTCGGATCTTCCCGCCTTGCTCGGTTAACCCGAGCGCGCCCGAACGTCATCATGACGCTGTCGGATTCTCGCGAGGCTCGGATTCTATCGCGAGACTCGGATTCTATATAAGGAGCCGCGCGTCGCCGCCATTTTCACACGTGCATTGAGATTGATAGGGAGAGGACGTGGCTGGCGTCCTCTCCGTTTAGACACTTGATTTACTAATTTTGGGGAGCATTAGGAGTACTCAGTAGTGTACAGTGCAGAGTTTTGCTGATAGTGACCAGTGACCACCACTTTTATTTATAATCCGTTCTCTGCCTGAAAAAAGCGATACACAGCACACAGTGACTCAGTCACATACATACCATATCTGTGTGCACTGCTCAGGCTCAGGCCAGTGTGCTGCATCATCTATATATATTATATATCTGTCTGACTGCTCAGCTCACACAGCTTATAATTGTGGGGGAGACTGGGGAGCACTACTGCAGTGCCAGTTATAGGTTATAGCAGGAGCCAGGAGTACATAATATTATATTAAAATTAAACAGTGCACACTTTTGCTGCAGGAGTGCCACTGCCAGTGTGACTAGTGACCAGTGACCTGACCACCAGTATATAATATTAGTAGTATACTATCTCTTTATCAACCAGTCTATATTAGCAGCAGACACAGTACAGTGCGGTAGTTCACGGCTGTGGCTACCTCTGTGTCGGCACTCGGCAGCCCGTCCATAATTGTATATACCACCTAACCGTGGTTTTTTTTTCTTTCTTTATACATACATACTAGTTACGAGTATACTATCTCTTTATCAACCAGTCTATATATTAGCAGCAGACACAGTACAGTGCGGTAGTTCACGGCTGTGGCTACCTCTGTGTCGGCACTCGGCAGCCCGTCCATAATTGTATATACCAGTGACCTAACCGTGGTTTTTTTTTCTTTCTTTATACATACATACTAGTTACGAGTATACTATCTCTTTATCAACCAGTCTATATATTAGCAGCAGACACAGTACAGTGCGGTAGTTCACGGCTGTGGCTACCTCTGTGTCGGCACTCGGCAGCCCATCCATAATTGTATATACCAGTGACCTAACCGTGGTTTTTTTTTCTTTCTTTATACATACATACTAGTTACGAGTATACTATCTCTTTATCAACCAGTCTATATATTAGCAGCAGACACAGTACAGTGCGGTAGTTCACGGCTGTGGCTACCTCTGTGTCGGCACTCGGCAGCCCGTCCATAATTGTATATACCAGTGACCTAACCGTGGTTTTTTTTTCTTTCTTTATACATACATACTAGTTACGAGTATACTATCTCTTTATCAACCAGTCTATATATTAGCAGCAGACACAGTACAGTGCGGTAGTTCACGGCTGTGGCTACCTCTGTGTCGGCACTCGGCAGCCCGTCCATAATTGTATATACCAGTGACCTAACCGTGGTTTTTTTTTCTTTCTTTATACATACATACTAGTTACGAGTATACTATCTCTTTATCAACCAGTCTATATATTAGCAGCAGACACAGTACAGTGCGGTAGTTCACGGCTGTGGCTACCTCTGTGTCGGCACTCGGCAGCCCGTCCATAATTGTATATACCAGTGACCTAACCGTGGTTTTTTTTTCTTTCTTTATACATACATACTAGTTACGAGTATACTATCTCTTTATCAACCAGTCTATATATTAGCAGCAGACACAGTACAGTGCGGTAGTTCACGGCTGTGGCTACCTCTGTGTCGGCACTCGGCAGCCCGTCCATAATTGTATATACCACCTAACCGTGGTTTTTTTTTCTTTCTTTATACATACATACTAGTTACGAGTATACTATCTCTTTATCAACCAGTCTATATATTAGCAGCAGACACAGTACAGTGCGGTAGTTCACGGCTGTGGCTACCTCTGTGTCGGCACTCGGCAGCCCGTCCATAATTGTATATACCACCTAACCGTGGTTTTTTTTTCTTTCTTTATACATACATACTAGTTACGAGTATACTATCTCTTTATCAACCAGTCTATATATTAGCAGCAGACACAGTACAGTGCGGTAGTTCACGGCTGTGGCTACCTCTGTGTCGGCACTCGGCAGCCCGTCCATAATTGTATACTAGTATCCAATCCATCCATCTCCATTGTTTACCTGAGGTGCCTTTTAGTTGTGCCTATTAAAATATGGAGAACAAAAATGTTGAGGTTCCAAAATTAGGGAAAGATCAAGATCCACTTCCACCTCGTGCTGAAGCTGCTGCCACTAGTCATGGCCGAGACGATGAAATGCCAGCAACGTCGTCTGCCAAGGCCGATGCCCAATGGCATAGTACAGAGCATGTCAAAACCAAAACACCAAATATCAGTAAAAAAAGGACTCCAAAACCTAAAATAAAATTGTCGGAGGAGAAGCGTAAACTTGCCAATATGCCATTTACCACACGGAGTGGCAAGGAACGGCTGAGGCCCTGGCCTATGTTCATGGCTAGTGGTTCAGCTTCACATGAGGATGGAAGCACTCAGCCTCTCGCTAGAAAACTGAAAAGACTCAAGCTGGCAAAAGCACCGCAAAGAACTGTGCGTTCTTTGAAATCCCAAATCCACAAGGAGAGTCCAATTGTGTCGGTTGCGATGCCTGACCTTCCCAACACTGGACGTGAAGAGCATGCGCCTTCCACCATTTGCACGCCCCCTGCAAGTGCTGGAAGGAGCACCCGCAGTCCAGTTCCTGATAGTCAGATTGAAGATGTCAGTGTTGAAGTACACCAGGATGAGGAGGATATGGGTGTTGCTGGCGCTGGGGAGGAAATTGACCAGGAGGATTCTGATGGTGAGGTGGTTTGTTTAAGTCAGGCACCCGGGGAGACACCTGTTGTCCGTGGGAGGAATATGGCCGTTGACATGCCAGGTGAAAATACCAAAAAAATCAGCTCTTCGGTGTGGAGGTATTTCACCAGAAATGCGGACAACAGGTGTCAAGCCGTGTGTTCCCTTTGTCAAGCTGTAATAAGTAGGGGTAAGGACGTTAACCACCTCGGAACATCCTCCCTTATACGTCACCTGCAGCGCATTCATAATAAGTCAGTGACAAGTTCAAAAACTTTGGGTGACAGCGGAAGCAGTCCACTGACCAGTAAATCCCTTCCTCTTGTAACCAAGCTCACGCAAACCACCCCACCAACTCCCTCAGTGTCAATTTCCTCCTTCCCCAGGAATGCCAATAGTCCTGCAGGCCATGTCACTGGCAAGTCTGACGAGTCCTCTCCTGCCTGGGATTCCTCCGATGCATCCTTGCGTGTAACGCCTACTGCTGCTGGCGCTGCTGTTGTTGCCGCTGGGAGTCGATGGTCATCCCAGAGGGGAAGTCGTAAGCCCACTTGTACTACTTCCAGTAAGCAATTGACTGTTCAACAGTCCTTTGCGAGGAAGATGAAATATCACAGCAGTCATCCTACTGCAAAGCGGATAACTGAGTCCTTGACAACTATGTTGGTGTTAGACGTGCGTCCGGTATCCGCCGTTAGTTCACAGGGAACTAGACAATTTATTGAGGCAGTGTGCCCCCGTTACCAAATACCATCTAGGTTCCACTTCTCTAGGCAGGCGATACCGAGAATGTACACGGACGTCAGAAAAAGACTCACCAGTCTCCTAAAAAATGCAGTTGTACCCAATGTCCACTTAACCACGGACATGTGGACAAGTGGAGCAGGGCAGGGTCAGGACTATATGACTGTGACAGCCCACTGGGTAGATGTATGGACTCCCGCCGCAAGAACAGCAGCGGCGGCACCAGTAGCAGCATCTCGCAAACGCCAACTCTTTCCTAGGCAGGCTACGCTTTGTATCACCGCTTTCCAGAATACGCACACAGCTGAAAACCTCTTACGGCAACTGAGGAAGATCATCGCGGAATGGCTTACCCCAATTGGACTCTCCTGTGGATTTGTGGCATCGGACAACGCCAGCAATATTGTGTGTGCATTAAATATGGGCAAATTCCAGCACGTCCCATGTTTTGCACATACCTTGAATTTGGTGGTGCAGAATTTTTTTAAAAACGACAGGGGCGTGCAAGAGATGCTGTCGGTGGCCAGAAAAATTGCGGGACACTTTCGGCGTACAGGCACCACGTACAGAAGACTGGAGCACCACCAAAAACTACTGAACCTGCCCTGCCATCATCTGAAGCAAGAAGTGGTAACGAGGTGGAATTCAACCCTCTATATGCTTCAGAGGTTGGAGGAGCAGCAAAAGGCCATTCAAGCCTATACAATTGAGCACGATATAGGAGATGGAATGCACCTGTCTCAAGTGCAGTGGAGAATGATTTCAACGTTGTGCAAGGTTCTGATGCCCTTTGAACTTGCCACACGTGAAGTCAGTTCAGACACTGCCAGCCTGAGTCAGGTCATTCCCCTCATCAGGCTTTTGCAGAAGAAGCTGGAGGCATTGAAGAAGGAGCTAAAAGGGAGCGATTCCGCTAGGCATGTGGGACTTGTGGATGCAGCCCTTAATTCGCTTAACAAGGATTCACGGGTGGTCAATCTGTTGAAATCAGAGCACTACATTTTGGCCACCGTGCTCGATCCTAGATTTAAAGCCTACCTTGGATCTCTCTTTCCGGCAGACACAGGTCTGCTGGGGTTGAAAGACCTGCTGGTGACAAAATTGTCAAGTCAAGCGGAACGCGACCTGTCAACATCTCCTCCTTCACATTCTCCCGCAACTGGGGGTGCGAGGAAAAGGCTCAGAATTCCGAGCCCACCCGCTGGCGGTGATGCAGGGCAGTCTGGAGCGACTGCTGATGCTGACATCTGGTCCGGACTGAAGGACCTGACAACGATTACGGACATGTCGTCTACTGTCACTGCATATGATTCTCTCAACATTGATAGAATGGTGGAGGATTATATGAGTGACCGCATCCAAGTAGGCACGTCACACAGTCCGTACTTATACTGGCAGGAAAAAGAGGCAATTTGGAGGCCCTTGCACAAACTGGCTTTATTCTACCTAAGTTGCCCTCCCACAAGTGTGTACTCCGAAAGAGTGTTTAGTGCCGCCGCTCACCTTGTCAGCAATCGGCGTACGAGGTTACATCCAGAAAATGTGGAGAAGATGATGTTCATTAAAATGAATTATAATCAATTCCTCCGCGGAGACATTGACCAGCAGCAATTGCCTCCACAAAGTACACAGGGAGCTGAGATGGTGGATTCCAGTGGGGACGAATTGATAATCTGTGAGGAGGGGGATGTACACGGTGATATATCGGAGGGTGAAGATGAGGTGGACATCTTGCCTCTGTAGAGCCAGTTTGTGCAAGGAGAGATTAATTGCTTCTTTTTTGGGGGGGGTCCAAACCAACCCGTCATATCAGTCACAGTCGTGTGGCAGACCCTGTCACTGAAATGATGGGTTGGTTAAAGTGTGCATGTCCTGTTTTGTTTATACAACATAAGGGTGGGTGGGAGGGCCCAAGGATAATTCCATCTTGCACCTCTTTTTTCTTTTCTTTTTCTTTGCATCATGTGCTGATTGGGGAGGGTTTTTTGGAAGGGACATCCTGCGTGACACTGCAGTGCCACTCCTAGATGGGCCCGGTGTTTGTGTCGGCCACTAGGGTCGCTAATCTTACTCACACAGCTACCTCATTGCGCCTCTTTTTTTCTTTGCGTCATGTGCTGTTTGGGGAGGGTTTTTTGGAAGGGACATCCTGCGTGACACTGCAGTGCCACTCCTAGATGTGCCCGGTGTTTGTGTCGGCCACTAGGGTCGCTAATCTTACTCACACAGCTACCTCATTGCGCCTCTTTTTTTCTTTGCGTCATGTGCTGTTTGGGGAGGGTTTTTTGGAAGGGACATCCTGCGTGACACTGCAGTGCCACTCCTAGATGGGCCCGGTGTTTGTGTCGGCCACTAGGGTCGCTAATCTTACTCACACAGTCAGCTACCTCATTGCGCCTCTTTTTTTCTTTGCGTCATGTGCTGTTTGGGGAGGGTTTTTTGGAAGGGCCATCCTGCGTGACACTGCAGTGCCACTCCTAGATGGGCCCGGTGTTTGTGTCGGCCACTAGGGTCGCTAATCTTACTCACACAGCTACCTCATTGCGCCTCTTTTTTTCTTTGCGTCATGTGCTGTTTGGGGAGGGTTTTTTGGAAGGGACATCCTGCGTGACACTGCAGTGCCACTCCTAGATGTGCCCGGTGTTTGTGTCGGCCACTAGGGTCGCTAATCTTACTCACACAGCTACCTCATTGCGCCTCTTTTTTTCTTTGCGTCATGTGCTGTTTGGGGAGGGTTTTTTGGAAGGGCCATCCTGCGTGACACTGCAGTGCCACTCCTAGATGGGCCCGGTGTTTGTGTCGGCCACTAGGGTCGCTAATCTTACTCACACAGCTACCTCATTGCGCCTCTTTTTTTCTTTGCGTCATGTGCTGTTTGGGGAGGGTTTTTTGGAAGGGACATCCTGCGTGACACTGCAGTGCCACTCCTAGATGGGCCCGGTGTTTGTGTCGGCCACTAGGGTCGCTTATCTTACTCACACAGCGACCTCGGTGCAAATTTTAGGACTAAAAATAATATTGTGAGGTGTGAGGTATTCAGAATAGACTGAAAATGAGTGTAAATTATGGTTTTTGAGGTTAATAATACTTTGGGATCAAAATGACCCCCAAATTCTATGATTTAAGCTGTTTTTTAGTGTTTTTGGAAAAAAACACCCGAATCCAAAACACACCCGAATCCGACAAAAATAATTCGGTGAGGTTTTGCCAAAACGCGTTCGAACCCAAAACACGGCCGCGGAACCGAACCCAAAACCAAAACACAAAACCCGAAAAATTTCAGGCGCTCATCTCTAATATTCAGTATAATAAAGAGGGTGTGATTTGTAAGGTGCAGGGACCAGTGAGGAAGTTGGCCACTGGAAAAGACAGCGACAGCTATCAATTAACTTAATTCATTGGTGCCACAGAATGGGAGGAGAGGTGCCCCCTTCAGAGCAGGAGCCCGGCGGCAGATGACTCTGTTGCCTCCCAGAGTTCTGCCTCTGCACGTACGAGCCTGAATCTGATGATACCGAAAGTGGTAATGTTACACCTGCGTTTCTGCAGCCACTCCCCGTTAACAGTTACTTGCTGTCCATCACTTTCCCATGAAATCCTCATTATGAGTGCACCTGGACGCAAGCGCAGTGCAATCGCAGCACAAGCGCAGTCTAAGCGAGTCCATGAGTCACAGTCACTGTTTTGATTGTCACATTTTTCTCCCCTGATTTTTCTCTTGAAACATGATTTTGCGTCCGTGCAGGATCACTCTCAGTCCCACGGGAAACCTGTGTGATTGCAAGGTATGCGGGATTGCAAACCCTAATGTCTACACTGTGCTTTTCAGATAAATCTATTTCTAACCCTTACACTGACATTTTCACAATGTTGATATCTCGTTTTAACCATGATGACATCATAAATATTGACATTCTGGTGTTGACATTATGAATGTTGACACTGTCACCATCGACAATCTGCACTAATAGACTCAGTATAAACTGGAGCTTTCATTGGATCCAGTGTAAAATGACCTAATAGTACATGCAGGCAGGAGACATCTAATATAAAGGATTATTTATCCAGATATTCTAGCGCTTCACAATAAAGGAACATGATTGCATACTGTATATATACCATGTTACGAATGCAGATGTTAGATCTTACAATTTCCATGCAGTAAGTAAGAGTGATACTACTGCTTGTACCTTGTTTGGGAAGACTGGTCCAGTTTCATCAAACTCTTAAATGTAATATCACGCAGCAGGTTGTACCTGCGGATTGTCTGCAGCACTAGCAGTGTAGCGATCAGCTTATGAATCTCATCTATTCCTCTTGAACCTTTAAAAACAAAATGGAAAAAAAAGATAGGAATATAGTAAGGAAAAATAATAATATCAATATTATAAATGTTAGCATATTACTATATTTTTTTTAAATCAATGATTTAAGTATTATGTAGCTACTGATAAAGTAAAGTATAGAATGGTACAATATGGTATATAGAGGGTGTGCCATAATGATGGGACGCATATTAAACGCAAGTATCTAGGACCGAAACGAGCACATTTATTAAGGACTATGGGGGTCATTCTGAGCCGATTGCACGCTGCAGTTTTTTGAAGCGTAGCAATCAGGTCAGAACTGCGCATGCGCCGGCTCATGGACGCCCATCGCTGTGCTACGATCGCCTCTGCCTGATTGACAGGCAGAGGCGGTCGATGGGTGGGAGGGGGCGAAACGGCGGCGTTTGGCCGCCGTTTCGTGGGCGCGGTCCGGCCAACGCAGGCACTGCGGGCCAGGGAGCAATGAGTAGCTCCCGGCCAGCACGCTAAAGCTGCGCCTGCCGGGAGCTACTCTTAAAGTGCAAAGGCATCGCCACTGTGCGATGCCTTTGCACTTCTGCGGGGGGCGGGGGGGCGGCACTGACATGCGGGGCGAGATAGCCCTGTGCTAGGCGTCCCCCCGCATGTCTGAGTTCATGATCGTAGCTGTGCTAAATTTAGCACAGCTACGATCAACTCGGAATGACCCCCAATATGTAATACATAACCAAGGTACAGTAGTTCATAGCACAGTTCAAGGACTGAATATAGCATCCCTTAGATGGCCACCACCCTGTTTTCGAAATGCCACGTTACAGTGTTTTCCAGGAAAACACTGTAGCATAGCATTTTGTATGCAAATACAGTCGCAGTCACACACACAGAATATAGGCATGCTGCATGTCATTTTATTCAGCAAAAGCTGCTTGTGCATCCTCTTACATTACTTTGCATCTAAGATGTAAAAAAAGATGCTCTGCGCTACAGAGTCACATGGCACTCATGCGTTATGTGTAACGCAACTTGTAGCGCACGGAGCAAAGATGTAAGAGGACACATCTGTAGCCTTGTGAATCAGTGCCTGTTTCCCTATAGATTGTAAGCTTGCAAGCAGGGCCCTTGTCTGTCTGTTATTACCCAGGTTTATGATTGTTTGTTCCCAGTTGTAAATTGCAATGAAATATGCTATATATATATAACTGTAATAATGTTTAAAAGTGCAGAACAATAAGACAATGCAGCAGATTCTGAGTCGGATGCAATGGAGTTCATGCATGGACTTTGCTTTTTGTCCCTACTGTGGAGAGCCGGCCCTAACCAATATGATACCCTAGGCAAGATTTTGGCTGGCGCCCCCTAGCACCGCCACTAGTTCCTCCTCTGACCCTGCACCCCTTTCCCAGCACCATCACCCCCCACCCACAGCAGTCCTTATTTTGGTGCTCCTACCCCCTATATTTTAAAGAGGAACAGTGCGCACATTTGATGCACAGCCCAAAAAGGGGTGTGTTCTTGCTGGGAAGGGGCATGGCCACACAATAATACCCCCAATTCAAATTACGCCAGAATGTAGTGCAACTTTACTCACATTTTATCATGCAATAGTGTCCCTTATTCACGTTACATCACACAGTAGTACCACTTTACCTTATATACGTTACTCCTCACATTAGTGCCCCTTATTCACATTACATCACACTGAATTGCTACTTATTCACATTACACCACACCATATTGCTCTTTATTCACATTAGACCACACAGTAGTGCCCTTTCTATACATTACACCACACAGTAGAGCACCTTATACACATAATGCCACACATTAGTAATGCATTTAGACACATAGGTGGTCATTCCGAGTTGATCGCTAGCTGCATTAGTTTGCTGTGCAGCGATGAGGGGGAAAAACGGCACTTCTGCGGATGCATATGCGGCGCAATGCGCACGCGCAAAGTACTATTACAACGAACGATGTAGTTTAACACACGGTCTAGCAAAGCTTTTCAGTCGCACTGCTGGCCGCAGAGTGATTGACATGAAGTGGGCATTTCTGGGTGTCAACGGACCGTTTTCAGGGAGTGTTCAAAAAAATGCAGGCGTGCCAGGAAAAACGCAGGCATGGCTGGGCGAACGCAGGGCGTTTGTGACGCCAAAACAGGAACTGAACAGTCTGAAGTGATTGCAAGCGCTGAGTAGGTATTGAGCTACTCTAAAACTGCACAAAAATTTTTTGCAGCCGCTCTGCGATCCTTTCGTTCGCAATTGTACACTCCCGGTGGGAGGGGGCATAGCGTTTGTACGGCTGCTAAAAACTGCTAGCGAGCTAACAACTCGGAATGACCCCCATAATACCACACAGTAATACCCCTTACACATATGACAAACATTATTAATGTCCTTATAAACATAATGCGCCTTACACATTATGTCAGACTTTATTAAGGCCCTTATACACATAATGTTCCTTACACATATGCCGCACATTATTAGTGCCCTTATACACATAATGACACAAATAGTACCCCTTACACATATGCTGCACATTATTAATGCATTTATACACATAATACACATGATGCCCCTTACACATATGCCGAACACTACTGCATACAGAGGCGTATCTAGGGTAGGGCGAGTGGGGCACGTGCCCTGGGCGCCTTGGCAGGCCCAGGAGAGGGGGGCGCCGCCGGCGACCAGGGCATCATGCCCCACTCGCCCCCGTCAACTCTAAATGTGAGGGGAGGAGAGCGCAGCGTCTCTCCCTCCCCTCACCGCCGCTGCCAGCACTAGCAGCGCTGCCAGCAGCGCTGCTGTGTCCGGTCTCCGGCACTAGCCAATCAGAGCTTGCGGACCGGCTCCTGATTGGCTGCCGATCCGCGAGCTCTGATTGACTAGCGAATCGGAGCCAGGCAGCCGCCGGAGTCCTGGAGCGGTGATGGGAAGTAGAGACGCTGCGCTGCGCTCTCCTCTCCTTACATAACAACAAGCGGTGAGTGACGGGGGGGGGGGGGGGGGGGGCGGGCTTGGCGGCAAAGTGGGGCATGTATCTGGCACCAAATGGGGCATGTGTAACTGGCACTGAGTGGGGCCTGGCACTGTGGGGCATGTAACTGGCACTGTGGGGCAATGTAACTGGCACTGTGGGGCAATGTAACTGGCACTGTGGGGCAATGTAACTGGCATTGTGGGGCATGTAACTGGCACTGTGGGGCAATGTAACTGGCACTGTGAGGCAATGTAACTGGCACTGTGGGGCATGTAACTGGCACTGTGGGGCATGTAACTGGCACTGTGGGGCAATGTAACTGGCACTGTGGGGCAATGTAACTGGCACTGTGGGGCAATGTAACTGGCATTGTGGGGCAATGTAACTGGCACTGTGGGGCAATGTATCCGGCACTGTGGGGCAATGTATCCGGCACTGTGTGGCATGTATCCGGCACTGTGTGGCATGTATCCGGCACTGTGGGGCAATGTAACTGGCACTGTGGGGCAATGTAACTGGCACTGAATGGGGCAATGTAACTGGCACTGAGTGGGGCAATGTATCTGGCACTGTGGGGCAATGTATCTGGCACTGTGTGGCATGTATCCGGCACTGTGGGGCAATGTAACTGGCACTGTGGGGCAATGTAACTGGCACTGTGGGGCAATGTAACTGGCACTGGGTGGGACATGTATCTGGCACTGAGTGGGGCAATGTATCTGGCACTGTGGGGCAATGTATCTGGCACTGTGGGGCAATGTATCCGGCACTGTGGGGCATGTATCCGGCACTGTGGGGCATTGTATCTGGCACTGTGGGGCAATGTAACTGGCACTGTGGGCCATTTTCAGTGGCTACACCCCTTCTGGAGCGTGGCCACACCCCTTCTGGTGTGTGGCCACACCCATTTTTTCGGCGCGCGCACATGCATCTTTTTGTGTGTGGGGTTTTTTTTTTTTTGGGGGGCACCATTTTCCAGCTTGCCCTAGGCTCCGAAAACCCTAGCTACGCCTCTGACTGCATAACCAACCCACCCACAGCACTCCCATGGCTGCTAACACTGTGACCACTGCCTCTGCTTAGATAAAAAAAAAAAAAGGGAGGCAGACTAGATGGGCCAAATGGTTCTTATCTGCCATCAAATTCTATGTTTCCTCATTCATCTATCCACAATTCGCCATGCAGCAGGCGATTCCTGGCGTGAGTCAGCTGGCAGCGCCGGGCACCCTTTTTGATGAAAATGCGCCTTATTTGCATTACTATGTGGCTAGGATGCACAAGCAGATTCTGCTATTAAAATGATATACTGCATGCCTATATTCTGTGTGCGACTGTGGCTGTATCTGCATACAAAATGCTACATTACAGTGATTCCTGGAGTACACTGTAATGTAGCATTTCATATGCAGATTCAGCCGCAGTCGCACACACAATATAGGCATGCCACATATCATTTTAATCAGCAAAAGCTGCATGTGCCCCTGGCATACCAAATGCCCTAGCCATCTGCCTAGTTTGGCTATGCCTAGGGCCTACACTGCTACTGTGCATGCGTCCTTGTCTGTGATTTTGCTCTGCGCGAGTCAAATCAGCAGTCCGAAGTCACATGTATCGTCCGTGTGCATTTTAGAGCAGTAACAGCTTGGGTGGGGAGTACGGAGTGACATGGTAAAGCTAATTTCCATAGGAATTTCATGGGATTGTCATGGCCAGCTTCTGTTGTTGTGTCTTTGTAGCAGTTGTGCGGGAATCAGACAGATAATTAACACCAAGCATGGGTCTGGTGGAGATTCAGTTACTAAAGCTGACGACTGTGTACACGGATACTACCATAGTGGGCGGGATAGACTGAGCACATTCATCCATGTCCAGCACACCAAAGCAAATTATTGCATTTAAACATTACAGAAAGCACAAAGACAGTCGCATGGGAAAGCAATTGTGGATACGTGTGACTCAGAATCATCCCCATATGATGAATTTTGACACCATCGGGGCCATTCAGGTGCGGCTGCATGATGTTCAGTACTTTGCACATGCGCAGGATCCGATCTCTGAGTGTGCGAATGGGTCCTGCGACACTGGAAGCAGGACGGCAGCAGATTAACAGTCTGCAGCCATTTGGGGGGCAGGGAGGGGGTGGCGACGCCCTCTGTTTGTAAAGACAGAAGCGTGTTCCCGCCATTTAGGATGGCAATATCCAGGCTTCTGCGACAGCCAGCTTGTGCGGGACCATAGGTGCTCTAAGCGGCCTGATTGTGGGAGAGATCCGATGCTAGATCCTAGGAAGCAGGTCGGATCACTACTGCAGCAGGAGGCATCTGCTTGTAATTCCAAGGAAGCAGCAGTGATAGCAACTTCAACAACACCTTAATGAGCCTCCTTGTGCCCAATTTTGCAAGGATCTTCTTGTGTCTGTGGGAAGCACGTGAATCTGTGCATTAAGGTTGGCACTGCGCTGGCAAGCAAAAACAAAACTATATAGTGGGAGAAGATATTTCAGTGAGATTCAAGGAGGGTAGAGGTCACATTTATGGGTTGTGATTATCCTTAATGTATATGGCATCACAAAGTGTCCGCAGCACCTTACAAAGCACACTAACAGAAGCAGTGCAAACAAAAGAAGAAAATGTACAGGTGGGACAAAAACATTTTTCTCCTAACCAAATCATCACATTTATTTCTCAGCATGACTATTTAAAGTTTCTTAGAAACACAAATCAAAAGACACAAAGCTACATGTAACAGCACACGTCACACCATCAGCAGAAAGGCAACAACAGCCCATATAGCTACGCAGAAATAACAATCATATTACACAATAATGGAAAAGATGAGATGTGCAAGATATGTTGTGAAGGGGAAATGGAAATGAAACCAAAACCAACAGTGAGATATGAGGTAACAAAAGTCAGGGAAGGGAGAGGCGAGTAGAAGGAAAAGAGGGGAGGAGGGGGAGGGGGGGGGGGGGGGGGTATAAAGGAGGAAGCCTGAACTGTGTCCCCAGCGTACAATAATGGAGAGGAGTTAAAAGCTCTTCAAAGAAAGCAGCAGTGCAGCCAAGCCATAAGATTGTTAAAGCATGAGGTCTGAAAAGCCCCCAAAAAGATCTCTGTGGAACAAACAGATGTGTCCTCTTACATCTTTGCTTTGTGCGCTATAAGTCGCACAACATTTAACGCGTGAGTGCCGTGTGACTTGGTAGCTCTGAGCGTTTTTTTTCCTATTTTTTCCACGAAATTGTATCTTAGACGCAAATGAATGCAATAGGACGCACAAGCAGCTTCTGATTAAAATTATATACAGCATGCCTACAGTATATTTTTTTGTGTGATTGCGACTGTATTTGCATACAAAATGCTATGATATTCCTGGAAAACACTGAAATGTGGCATTTTGGCTGCAGATACTGCTGCAATTACCTCCTGCAATCTCGGGCATCATTACATCCGGCCCCCTAAGTCTCCCTCCCTGTGAAACTCATGCATTGGTGTGATAGGATGTTTCGTATGGACAAGATGTAATGTGAGTTGCCTCACTTGGTGAATGTTCCGTATGGAGCAAGAGGTTATGGAGGACAGAGATAATTCCTTTCCAGAGAGGGTTATTAAGGAATATAGTTTCAAGGGGGTTAAGGGTCTATTGATGGAGAAAGGGGTAAGAGAGTTAATTTAGTGTCACAATTGAAGGTAAGCAAAAGGGTGGGATCATGAATATATATTTGCAAGTGGGACTTAATCACAAGAACATAGGCCCTCATTCCGAGTTGATCGCTCGCAAGGCGAATTTAGCAGAGTTGCTCACGCTAAGCCTACGCCTACTGGGAGTGTATCTTAGCTTCTTAAAATTGCGACCGATGCATTCGCAATATTGCGATTACAAACTACTTAGCAGTTTCAGAGTAGCTTCAGACTTACTCGGCATCTGCGATCAGTTCAGTGCTTGTCTTCCTGGTTTGACGTCACAAACACACCCAGCGTTCGCCCAGACACTCCCCCGTTTCCCCGGCCACTCCTGCGTTTTTTTCCGGAAACGGTAGCGTTTTTTCCCGCACGCCCATAAAACGGCCTGTTTCCGCCCAGTAACACCCATTTCCTGTCAATCACATTACGATCGCCGGAGCGATGAAAAAGCCGTGAGTAAAAATACTATCTCCATTGTAAAATTACTTGGCGCAGTGCGAATATTGCGCATGCGTACTAAGCGGAATTTCACTGCGATGCGATGAAAAATACCGAGCGAACGACTCGGAATGAGGGCCATAGGCCATAGGCCCTCATTCCGAGTCGTTCGCTCGGTATTTTTCATCGCATCGCAGTGAAATTCCGCTTAGTACGCATGCGCAATATTCGCACTGCGACTGCGCCAAGTAATTTTACAATGGAGATAGTATTTTTACTCACGGCTTTTTCATCGCTCCGGCGATCGTAATGTGATTGACAGGAAATGGGTGTTACTGGGCGGAAACAGGCCGTTTTATGGGCGTGCGGGAAAAAACGCTACCGTTTCCGGAAAAAACGCAGGAGTGGCCGGGGAAACGGGGGAGTGTCTGGGCGAACGCTGGGTGTGTTTGTGACGTCAAACCAGGAACGACAAGCACTGAACTGATCGCAGATGCCGAGTAAGTCTGAAGCTACTCTGAAACTGCTAAGTAGTTTGTAATCGCAATATTGCGAATACATCGGTCGCAATTTTAAGAAGCTAAGATACACTCCCAGTAGGCGTAGGCTTAGCGTGAGCAACTCTGCTAAATTCGCCTTGCGAGCGATCAACTCGGAATGAGGGCCATAGTTCTGCGAGATTTTGGAGCAAAGTGTGGATGCCAACAGCCTATTAGCCTTATCACCTTTTCCTTTTCAGGTTTGATTGAGCTATTTAAGGGTGGACTCAGGGTTTAGCAGTAAGCCAGAGACTGAGCTCACGTCTCTCTGATACAATTTTGCAATAGTCATCAGCGACAGCGGAGCCTCAGGTTGAGCAAGGAGGTCAAAAGGTTCAAGAATTTTCTGGGATCTAGACTTCCTAACATGTTCTGAAGTTCTATTCAATCACCACATGATGGGCATCCCATAGAAACATAGGGGTGATGTCAGAGTTAGTGTTAGTAGAAGAGATTTTTAATATCGGCATCTAGCTGCAGCCACAAATTAGTGTTTAGAAGAAGACTCTCATTGAAGGTTCCAGATAAATTGATTACAAGAATGAGGATTCTCTATGACCACTGTGACTGTGATCTGACCAATTGCTAGGGTAAATGTTGACATATAAGATCAGTTGTGCTGGGTCAACACTAAAGATCACATCCAATCCCGTGTGGACATCATGACAGAGGAGTAAAAATAATATATCTACCCTAATATGTTGGAGAGCGTAAAACAAAGTGGACCTTTTTGGGGGTAATTCAGTACCCCATACATTAAGCATCCAGAATTTAGTAGCTTTGAGAAATCTAGTAAGAAATACAGAATACAGCAAAGGGCGGCATTCAAGAAAGAGCATAGATAAGTGCCAGGGAACCAAGAAGTCAGCCTCAAAAAGGAAAGGGAAAAAAACACAGAGAAAAAGGATAGGGAAGGGTAAGGAGCAGGAAATGACCTGCCCATATGTTGGACCCATGGTTAGCAAATAAGTTAGGATGTACAAAGCTAGTCATAATGACTGTATGGGGGTGAATGGCAAGGAAGCCAAGTAAGAGTCACTTAGCTATATGGAGATAAAAGAAAGTAAGTACCGGGTGTGTGTGAGAATGTAGTATGTAACAAATGAGGTAAGAAATAATATAGAATGAAGAGATACTTGGCCTTACTTGGTGTTGTACCGTGAGGTTTGTCATCTAAAAGTACATAAGGCATGATGTATCAAGTATCACATTTACTTTGTGACACATCCCACCCCCATCAAATGCATTCCAGCATCTATTCACACCGGTATGCATGAACATATGGCTTGGGAGTACTACTATGCTCGCGCGACCTTCGGCCTGTCGTGTGCGGGAGGGATCCTTCGGATCCCTCTTTGGGGACTCGTCCTGGAAAGAATCCCATACACTTCTATAGACATCATCATCTATGGATGGCACTACCTGTCGGGCAGAAGCTCCGTAAAGTTACACTTCCCGGACCTTGCTGCATATGGGCACATCACTGTGCCAGAAGTCTGCCATGGATATCTCCAAAATCTGCTGTGGAACATTTTAATAAATATCAGGAACTGGAGGGGGCGTGGCTACGGCGGACATGGAGTAACACACTAACTGTGTGCTCTCCGGCTACAATATCCTCTCTCTTCATCCTGTGTCCCCCCCTGGGTCTGCAAGTTGCCCCAGTGCAGGTGCTAAGCTGTGGAGGGACCTGTGTGTGAAACTGGGAGCCGCGGGCTGCTCTCCTGCTCTGGCCGCACTGCTTCTGTGATCGGGGCGCCGGGCCTGCCGCATCACGTGGGACGCCGCTCTCCCGTCCTCCCGCGCTGCCGCTCTACTCACTCCCCGTCCCCGATCCTCCTGCCGCCGCTGTGTGGAGCCGAGGCGCCGGGGTCTCTGTGCTCTATTTGTGCCCGGGGGAGACACTAATAAAGCACTAATAAATCCGTGGCCAAGGTGCTGCTGCGGGTCCTGCCGCCACCCACTTGCTCTCTCATTGGAGCTCCTACTTCCTGCCTGTCTCCTGGGGAACTATTTATATTGCTGGGGGGGACGGAGTGTACTTTGGGGTGCCTGTGGGAGAGCTTCCCTGCCTCCAGACCTGGGATACAGTACATGCTGGCTGCTGGGTTGCCATAATACCCTAATACACTGTGCTTTGTGTATCCTCTCCTGGTAGCCCTCTGCTATTGCTGTATGTGGCATCTGGACGCTTTGCAGCTAGACGGACTCGATATACTGCCACCTCCATAGGCAGCTTCTGGACAGTATTGGTATACTACGTGTCCACAGGGCAGCTTGGACAGTTTGATATACTATACTATACATATTCACTCTTAGCAGCTGGACGACTTTGATATACTATACTCCCCTACTCCCTGCCGTCTACTTGGCAAGAATGGTCAAACCGCATCAATCCGCCGCGGCTGTGGCGACGCTAGAGAAATTCGCTAGGAATCCTTCGACACGGTCCCAGCCGAGAGGGGAGGTACTGTCGACTCCATCTCCGCCTTCTCCGTCAGCTAGCTCCTCTTCGGTGGAGGCCACTGATACCGCTCTGCAGAAGGTGCTGGATGCGGTTACGGCCAGCGAAGCCCGCTTGGCCAACAGGATCGGTCAGGTCCAAGCGGACTTATCCATTATACACCAAGACCTTCAACGGGTGCGGGAGAGGGTCGGTGAGGTTGAGACACGTATATCCACACTGGAGGACACGGTCGCGCCACTTGGTAGACGTACTTCTGCTCTGGAGTCGCAGATGTCGGAGGTACATAGAAGGATGACGGATATGGAGGGAAGATTGCGACGGAACAATGTCCGCTTTATTGGTCTCCCTGAGAAAGAGGAGGGTGCCTCCCCCCGAAAAATTTCTTGAGAAGTGGCTACTGGATGTGTTTGGAGCGGAGGAGTTCACCTCACATTTTGCGGTGGAGCGCGCCCACAGAGTCCCGATGCGCACATTGCCTCCGGGGGCGCCTCCCCGTACATTTATTGCCAAGCTCCTTCACTACCGGGATAGAGACGTGATTCTGAAACTGGCCCGTACTAAGGGACCCCTCAAGTGGAACAGCTCTCCGATATCAGTCTTTCCAGATTTTGCTATTGATGTCCAGAAGGATAGAGCTCTGTTTATCCCCGTGAAACGCAGGCTGCGTGAATTGAACCTCCCTTATGCTATGCTCTTCCCGTCCAGACTGCGGGTTGTTTCTGATGGAGAAACTAAATTCTTCACGTCTCCTCGTGAGGCATCGGTGTGGTTGGACAGACGCTTTCCGGCACGGCGAGCACTGGCCGCTGACTGAACTTATATATATTGTTTCTCTATATGCAAGTATACTGTTTATTTACTGCCTGTGGTGTGTTTCGGGAGGGAGATACAGATACTATTGGCGGGAAGATTGCTGGGATATTCTTAGGAGACAACATTCAATCTTACATAAAATGGTGCAGTGCTCACCTATATCCGTATATCTGCCCCCTGTTGCCTTTGGTAATATCCTGGTTTAGTTCTTTATACTAGTTTCGGGACCGCCTGCATATATCAGTTTCGCTGTATGGTCCCAAATAGTTATATTAATGGGGTTGATCTGACGGCCTAGGGGGGGAGGACTTGAATTTAGCTGGAAGCTTCTATTGTCTTACAGTCACTGAATTCTTGGCCCCTCTTTTTGTTTTCTTTTTGGCCTTATAAAATGTGTTAAGGTAGTTTTGCCCTAGTAGTTAGGGTTTGTTAATTTACAGGGTTGGTAGTTCGGGTATCAGGTATGCTGCAAGTTTCTAGTAGTATACGGGGTGGGGGTAGGGGTTTTGTTAAGAAATTATTGTTTTGCTTTTATTTTCTGATGTGCAATGTGCTTGTCTCTAGTGTGCTTCTGTTGCAGCTGATTCGGGGTGTGGTCTGTTGGGGAGTGTGCTGGGGGTGACTGGTCGCGGGTCATCTGCTTTGTTAATGTGTTACTTTGTTATGGCTCTGGTTAAGTTTCTGTCCTGGAATGTAAGGGGGATTAATGACAAAATTAAGCGTTCCCTGGTACTCAGACAGATCAAGCAGTACACATCGGATGTGGTTTGTTTGATGGAGACCCACTTGGTGGGTGCAAGGATCATGTCACTTAAAAAGCCGTGGGTGGGGTGGGCTTTCCATTCCATGCACACCACAGCGTCCCGGGGAGTGTCTATCTTGATTAAAAAGTCTGTACCTTTCGTGCTAGATAGTGTGCAGACAGATCGATGAGGGAGGTATGTTTTTTTAAAATGTAAAATTAACTCTGTTCCCTTACTATTGCTAGCTGTATATGTGCCCCCTCCATATTCCTCTGACGTACTCAAAAAGGCATCTATTTTTATGGCTGCATCCCCGGGGGTGGCTGCAATATGTATGGGTGATTTTAACAATGTTTTACATCATGAACTGGATAGGTTGTCTAGGGCATCCTCCAACCCTCAACAGAAGCGGTCTCCATTTGCAGATATTGTCTCTGAGCTGGGCTTGATCGATCCCTGGAGATTGAAATATCCTGACCTGAGGCAATACTCCTGTTTTTCACACTCCCACGCTTCCTTCTCTAGGATAGACCTGGCCCTCCTCTCTCGGGAACTCCTGCCTATGATTCGGAATGTTAGATATGAGACTAGGGGTATTTCGGATCACTCCCCTGTGTCGGTTCATATTGACATGGGTTGTCAGAGAGGCCAGGCGGTATGGAAGCTTAACCCCTTCTGGTTCACACATATGGGTGAGGGATCTGAATTGGAGCTCAGCTGGTTGGAATTCTTTGATTCTCATGTTGATACTACCGATGTTTCTTTATTGTGGGATACCTTTAAAGCCTTCCTGAGAGGGACCTTGATCAAAAGAGTGGGTAGTCTTAAATCCTCTTATAGGAAACGTGAAGCTGAATTAGAGGCTCGGGTTGTCGCTTCTGAGATGGTGCACATACAGGATGGTTTGGACAGCTCTAAATTAGACTGGCTCCATGCTCAGAATGAATGGAAGGAGTACTTGTGGGGGAAAACCCAACATAAGCTTCTATTCTCCTCCCATGTTCAATACGCTACTGGGGACAGACCTGGTTCATATTTGGCTACTCTTGCCAGAGGGGACCGCTCCTCTCGTACGGTGGTGGAGATTGTGAATACGGCTGGGATAGTGTTGGATCGCACCCCCCAAATTGTTACGGAATTTGTGTCTTATTATCAGGCACTTTATGGCTCCAAACTCACATGTTCCCCGCTAGAGTTGTGTAATTATTTAGATCAAATCCAGTTGCCCTGTATTACTAGTGAGGCTAGAGCTCTTCTTGATGCTCCTATATTGGTGGAAGAGATAGAGGCAGCAATCACCGCATCTCCAGATGGTAAGGCCTGTGGCCTAGATGGTATTCCATCCGAACTGTATAAGAAACACGCTAAATTTTTCGCCCCTCAACTGCTTAATTTATTTAATACTATACTTGCGCAAAATGCGCTTCCCTCGTCTATGGCGGAGGCATTAATTATAGTGATTCCCAAACCGGACAAGGACCCCCGGAGAGTTGAATCGTATCGTCCTATCTCTCTGCTGCCCACAGATGTTAAACTCCTAGCTAAGGTTCTGGCTTCCAGACTTAATCAGGTTATAACCCAAATTATTCATCCGGACCAAACAGGCTTTATGCCTGGTAAGTCCACCGCTGTTAATTTAAGACGCTTGTTTGCTCACTGTCACGAACCGGTCTCTTACCTCTGCGGGTTCTGGGGTTCATCCGTTGCCAGTGCGGTTGTTCGCGGTGCTGTGCGCCCGTGTGGGGACACGGCGTGATCAATGGCACAGGTAATGCAGAGTCTGGGAACTGTGAGTGCGGGGACCAAATGGCCTAAGGCACTGCGGTGTGTCTGCTGTATAGGAGGTGGCCATGTTGGAGACCAAATAGCTAATACAGAGCACTTGTGAAAACACCTGTGGGCAGGTGTAAGCCAATCCCGTGCTTGTGCTGCCTTTAAGTAGGCTGGGATTATGTTACTCTGGGCCAGTGCTTTGTTGTATCAAAGCTGTGCTCTAGCTCTGAGCTCTCTCCGTGCATTCCTGTGTGATTCCCGTGGTCCAGATATCGCCTCCGTTCCCAGAGGTCCGTCTGCAGCCTTCACTGCTGAAAGATCCACCGGCTCTCTGCTGTGCTGTCAGTTAATTGCACTCCTATTGGAAATAGTTGGATTCCCAGTGTCCTGCATGAGGTTACCTTGTCAGTCTGCCTATCATTCAAAGTATGGAGGATTCTGTTTCTCTCAGCTGTTCGTTTGCTCAACTCTGCATTTAACCCATTCATCACCTTGTCTTCTACTACAGTTTCACAGTGATCTCCGGAACCCGCAAGTAACCCAATTCAGTACTTTTATTTGCTATGTTGTCATTACAAGGATAATTCATCACAGTCTCTCAGTTAACTCTCAAAGCTCCATTGCCAATTCTTACAGTTAATTCTCCATGTCTGCATTAACCAGTTAAACACAATCTGCAGTTCAGCATCAAAGCTTGTTTATATTTGCTATGTTGTCATAACAAGGATAATTCTTCAGTCTCTCAGTTAACTCTCAAAACTCCATTGCAAATCCTTACAGTTATCTCTTCATGTCTGCATTATCCAGTTAATAACATTCTGCAGTTCAGCATCAAAGCTTGTTTATATTTGCTATGTTGTCATAACAAGGATAATTCTTCACAGTCTCTCAGTTAACTCTCAAAACTCCATTGCAAATCCTTACAGTTATCTCTTCATGTCTGCATTATCCAGTTAATCATATTCTGCAGTTCAGCATCAAAGCTCGTTTATATTTGGACAATCCAACATTTATTCATCAGCTTGTTTTGCATATGTTTTCATGAACATTTCTTTTATGTATTTTTGAGTTTTCTCTTGCATATTATTCCTGCAATACTTCAGTATAATATGATGATTAACAACTTGTCAGTTAACTCTTTACTGAATTGTTATTTTGAATAAATATATGAATCGGAACTTTCTTTGTCCTCCCTGCTTTCTTCATAGCCCAGCACCTACACCTGTGGTTGGTCCCGGGTTAACGGATTCACAAAAACACCCGGACCTGACAGTAAGCACTGGCCACATGGATCCGTCAAGTGACCAATTCGCAGGAGGCGGTGCTACGTCAGATATCCTTTCCCGTCTGGAAAACCAGGAGTCTATACAGACACAAATAGTGCAGTTTATGCAAACTATGGCAGACCGTTTAGAGACTCTTCATACAGCTATTAAAACGTTCCAAGTCCAGATTCCAACCCCAGATGTCCCAGTTACCACTACAGCTTCTCCTGTGACGCTGCCTACGTCCCGCTTGCAGTTACCCTCTCCGAGTAAGTTTGACGGAACTCCAAAACTTTGCAGAGGATTCCTGAATCAATGCGAGATCCAGTTTGAACTGATGTCTGCCAGTTTCCCATCAGCTCGTTCTAAGGTTGCATATATTATTGCCCTCCTCTCCGGTCAGGCTCTGGAGTGGGCATCACCATTATGGGAGAGAGGTGATCCTATCCTCTCTAATTACAAAGAGTTCGTATCTTCCTTCCGGAGAATCTTTGACGAACCAGGCAGGACCACCTCAGCATCCTTGGAGATTCTCCGTCTACGTCAAGGTTTACGTCCTGTCAGTCAATATATTATTCAGTTTCGCACGTTGTCTTCAGAGTTAAACTGGAATGAGGAGGCCCTGATCGCCGCGTTTTGGAATGGACTTTCAGAGAGAATCAAGGATGATTTAACTATCCGGGATGTGCCAATTAAACTGGATGAATTGATTTCTCTCTGTAACAAACTTGATCTACGTTACAGGGAGCGATGTTTAGAGAAATCCAGGGCAGAGCGATCCAGTCCACGTGATCATCCTAGACCTCGACAAGATTCTTCATCACAGTCTCCAGTAATGACTGAAGAACCTATGCAGATTGGGCACTCTCGCCTCACAGAGGAGGAACGACTTCGTCGTCGACAGGGTAACCTCTGCATGTACTGTGGGTCCTCCGAACATTTAGTTAAATTCTGCAAACTCCGACCGGGAAACTCTCGCCTCCTAGCTTATTCAAGAGAGGTTAAGCTAGGAGTTACTTTAGAATCACGTTCTGGGAAAGAGCCAACCTTGTCTATTCAATTAGAAGTTCCAAGTTCTACAGTGAAAGTTTCAGCCCTCCTAGATTCCAGGGCAGCCAAGAACTTCATCTCCTCAGCCTTTGTCATACGGTCTAAAGTTCAAACCATGCCCCTGGAAGCAGCAGTTGCTGTTACAGCAGTGGATGGAAGTCGAATTCCAGATGGTATAATTACTCATCGAACCGTATGTCTCAAGATGAAAGTTGGTGAGCTCCATTCCGAATACCTCTCTTTCTACGTGATTCCCAAAGCCTCTCAAGATGTGATACTTGGTTTACCTTGGCTGCAGAAACATAATCCTCAACTTAATTGGCAAACCATGGAAGTCCTTTCATGGGGTAAATCTTGTACCAAGGACTGTGTAGCTACAATTGTACCTCTTCGGTCAATTAGCCTTTCCGATCTACCTCCGGTGTATCAATCCCTTGCGGATGTTTCCAGTAAGCAAGCAGCAGACTCTCTACCTCCTCATCGTGAATGGGACTGCCCAGTCGTCCTGGTTCCGGGCAAGACCCCTCCTAGGGGACAAATTCATCCGCTATCCATCCCAGAGACGCGAGCTATCCGGGATTGGTCCACTCCTACAACTCTCAAGGGGATTCAGCGATTTCTTGGCTTTGCTAATTTCTATAGGAGATTCATTAAGAATTATTCTACGTTAGCTGCTCCTATCACAGCCCTAACTCGCAAGGGAGCAAATCCTACGAACTGGTCTTCTGAAGCAATCAAAGCCTTCTCTGATTTAAAGCAAGCCTTTGTGTCAGCCCCCATTCTTCGACAGCCTGATTTGAATCGTCCCTTTCTACTAGAGGTGCATGCATCTACAGAAGCAGTAGGAGCTGTGTTGTCACAAGTCTTTGAAGATAAAAAGGTCCATCCCTGCGGATATTTCTCCCGTAAGTTCCTCCCGGCAGAACGTAATTATGCAATCGGTGAGCAAGAGTTACTTGCCATCAAGTTGGCATTTGAGGAGTGGAGATACCTTCTAGAAGGAGCTCAACATCGCATTACAGTTTATACTGATCATAAGAATCTTCTGTATCTGCAGTCAGCTCAGTGTTTGAATCCACGACAAGCTCGATGGGCGCTTTTCTTCTCACGATTTGATTTCAAACTCACCTATCGTCCAGGGTCTCAGAACAAAAAGGCAGATGCCCTTTCCCGGTCCTTTGCTTCTTCTGAATTAAATGATGCTACCACGAATCAAGCCATTGTGAATCCTACGTCCTTCTTAATGACTCGAACCTCTCCAGTTCCTCCGCCTGGCAAGACCTTTGTCGCCACAAGTCTTCGAAAACGGCTGCTTACCTGGGCTCACTCCTCTTCCTTCATGGGTCATCCTGGGGTTCTAAAGACTCTCAAATTTATTCAACAGTCTTATTGGTGGCCACGTCTCAAAGCCGATGTCCAAGAGTTTATAGCAGCATGTCCTAAATGTGCCCAACATAAGAGTCCAAGAAGTTCTCCACCAGAGTTTCATCCATTGCCAGCCCTAGAGGTTCCAGCAGCAGATCAAGAGCTTCAACGTCTATCTAGCATCTGGAGTTGTGTACGTAAGTCCTTGGTCAAAACTTCCGCTCGTTATAAATCTTTTGCAGATAGAAAACGTAAAGCTGTACCGAGTTACAAAGTGGGAGACCAAGTTTGGATTTCTACGCGCAATCTCAAGTTCAAAGTTCCTTCTATGAAATTTGCTCCCAAGTTTATTGGTCCATTTCCCATTGTTAAGGTACTCAACCCTGTGTCATACAAAGTCAAGTTGCCACCGTCTTTGAGAATTCCTAACGCCTTTCATACATCTTTACTGAAGCCTTTGATTCTCAATAAGTTCCGTACTACCCAGTCCAAATCTCCTAAAGTTCACTCTTTGCAGAATGAGGAATTTGAAGTTAAAGAGATTGTGGACTCACGTTCCCGATATGGACGTTTACAGTTTCTGGTCGACTGGAAGGGTTACGGTCCAGAGGAAAGATCCTGGGTTTTCTCTGAAGATGTTCATGCTCCAAGACTGGTACAGAAATACTTCTCCAAAAATCCTGATAAGGTTCAAAGGTGTTCGGAGACCACCCTTAGAGGAGGGGGTACTGTCACGAACCGGTCTCTTACCTCTGCGGGTTCTGGGGTTCATCCGTTGCCAGTGCGGTTGTTCGCGGTGCTGTGCGCCCGTGTGGGGACACGGCGTGATCAATGGCACAGGTAATGCAGAGTCTGGGAACTGTGAGTGCGGGGACCAAATGGCCTAAGGCACTGCGGTGTGTCTGCTGTATAGGAGGTGGCCATGTTGGAGACCAAATAGCTAATACAGAGCACTTGTGAAAACACCTGTGGGCAGGTGTAAGCCAATCCCGTGCTTGTGCTGCCTTTAAGTAGGCTGGGATTATGTTACTCTGGGCCAGTGCTTTGTTGTATCAAAGCTGTGCTCTAGCTCTGAGCTCTCTCCGTGCATTCCTGTGTGATTCCCGTGGTCCAGATATCGCCTCCGTTCCCAGAGGTCCGTCTGCAGCCTTCACTGCTGAAAGATCCACCGGCTCTCTGCTGTGCTGTCAGTTAATTGCACTCCTATTGGAAATAGTTGGATTCCCAGTGTCCTGCATGAGGTTACCTTGTCAGTCTGCCTATCATTCAAAGTCTGGAGGATTCTGTTTCTCTCAGCTGTTCGTTTGCTCAACTCTGCATTTAACCCATTCATCACCTTGTCTTCTACTACAGTTTCACAGTGATCTCCGGAACCCGCAAGTAACCCAATTCAGTACTTTTATTTGCTATGTTGTCATTACAAGGATAATTCATCACAGTCTCTCAGTTAACTCTCAAAGCTCCATTGCCAATTCTTACAGTTAATTCTCCATGTCTGCATTAACCAGTTAAACACAATCTGCAGTTCAGCATCAAAGCTTGTTTATATTTGCTATGTTGTCATAACAAGGATAATTCTTCAGTCTCTCAGTTAACTCTCAAAACTCCATTGCAAATCCTTACAGTTATCTCTTCATGTCTGCATTATCCAGTTAATAACATTCTGCAGTTCAGCATCAAAGCTTGTTTATATTTGCTATGTTGTCATAACAAGGATAATTCTTCACAGTCTCTCAGTTAACTCTCAAAACTCCATTGCAAATCCTTACAGTTATCTCTTCATGTCTGCATTATCCAGTTAATCATATTCTGCAGTTCAGCATCAAAGCTCGTTTATATTTGGACAATCCAACATTTATTCATCAGCTTGTTTTGCATATGTTTCCATGAACATTTCTTTTATGTATTTTTGAGTTTTCTCTTGCATATTATTCCTGCAATACTTCAGTATAATATGATGATTAACAACTTGTCAGTTAACTCTTTACTGAATTGTTATTTTGAATAAATATATGAATCGGAACTTTCTTCGTCCTCCCTGCTTTCTTCATAGCCCAGCACCTACACCTGTGGTTGGTCCCGGGTTAACGGATTCACAAAAACACCCGGACCTGACACTCATTTTCAGGTTTCTCATGGGGAGGCCTGCTCTTCTGTTGTAGCTTCTCTGGATGCCGCAAAGGCCTTCGATTCGGTGGAGTGGGCCTTCCTGTGGGAGACCATGAGTAGATTTGGCATGGGCCCTAATTTTATTAATTATGTTAAACTACTTTACTCACTGCCCATGGCCAGGGTCTCCGTTAATGGATACGTGTCACATTCCTTCCCCTTGTCCAGGGGAACGAGGCAGGGCTGCCCTCTGTCCCCTACCCTGTTTGCCGTAGCTATTGAGCCATTAGCATGTCTGGTTAGAGCCAGTAAAGATATTTTGGGTCTTAAGGTGGGCGCAAAAGAAGATAGAATAGCATTGTATGCGGATGATCTCTTGCTATTTATTGATGATTATGTCTCCTCTATGCCTATAATCTTGGATATGATAAATACCTATGGACGCTTCTCCGGGCTTACTATAAACTGGGACAAATCGACTATTGCTCCACTTAGGGGTCCAATACCGGTTTCCCCACTGATTCATATCCCGCTTAAGTGGGTAGACTCCTTCAAGTATCTGGGGATATGGGTGTCGAATGATCCTTGTACTTATGTCTCTCTTAATATTACACCGCAGATTGTCTATCTCCGTTCAAAAGTCAAGGTTTGGGGGAATTTGCCTCTGACCATTACTGGTAGGGTCAATCTGGTGAAAATGGTGTATCTGCCTAAGCTCCTCTATGTTCTTCAGCAGTCGCCCATATATATAGGCTTAAAGGTATTCAGACAAATTGATAGCTTGCTGTCTTCCTTGATCTGGGCCAGCAGAAGAGCACGTTTGAAGCTTGACACCTTGTCTAGACCAAGATCGGCGGGGGGCTTGGCCCTCCCTATTTTTAAATTTTACTACTACGCTGCACAATTAGCGCACATTTGGGAATGGGTGACTAACTCCGACAGTCTCACTGTGCACTCGCAAATGCTCTTGCAGGAATATCCTGATGGCACGCCGTTGCAACTGCTACTCTGTGGGAATATTAAACTATCTAAGGTCCCTATAATAAAACAGGCCACTCTTATATGGAAGCAAGTACATGCTATTCTGAAGGGCCAGGGTATAGACCCGGATACTCCATTGGACAATGTCCTTGGTTTCCCAGAATTGGCCTCGCTCCAAACCAGGGTGGTATGGGGGAAGTGGGGGGTAACATCTCTGGGGCATTTGTATAATGGCGATATACCAAAATCTTTCCAGCAGCTCCAACAGGAATTTAATGTGCCATCTCCATATTTCTATCGGTATTTGCAGCTGAGACATGCGATTAATGCACAATTTTCTAACACCCCTCCGATGATTCTAGACTCCCCAATTAAATCACTTTTGCAAACTCTGGAAGGCGGCCATTTGGTTTCCAATATATACACGAATATGCTTCAGTCCCACTACTCTGACTCGTTGTCTTCTCTTAGAAATAAATGGGAATCTGACCTGGGAACAATTTCAGACGAGATCTGGGAAGGAGCTTTATGCTCTCCACGATTAGCTACCACTACCTCTAGATATCAGCATATCCAATTGTTTATTGTGCACAGAGTGTATATGACGCCGGTGCGATTAGCCCGCATAGGCGGTACCCACTCGGCCAGATGTCCACAATGTGGTGATTTGGGGGCTGATTTTTGGCATATTATCTGGCTTTACCCTGAGATGGTAGTATTCTGGTCTGGTATTATCAAAATCATAGTGTCGACTGGGATTCCGTCGGTAGTGTGTACCCCGGTGGTGTGTGTGTTGGCAGCCTTGGAGGAAGACGCCCTGGATGCTCCTAGCAAACGATACTTGATCAATCTATGTGCTCTTGCCAAGGTGTGTGTTACTCGATTATGGCTGGCTAAGGATGCTCCTACTGTTCAATCTTGGGTCTCGCTTGTTAATACAACAGCTGCCCACGAGAAGTATGTATACATGGCCAGGAAGGCGGGGAAGAAGTACTATGATATTTGGGGCAGATGGCTCAGCTCTCCTAACTCGACGAGCCATAATGACTGACACTTTCCAGTCTGTGTCTAATACAGGAGTGTGAGGGGAGGATGAGCCACGCTTCGTGGAATGTGGGTGGAGTTATGTGAGAAGGATCTATATTAGCTATGCGACTGTCCCTTTCGTGTATCACCCCTGGGGCCCGCGACCGGCCATATACTTACCTATACTTGACGTTAGTGATGTATAATTATATACAAGTGGCGGATCAGCTGTCTGGAAGTATTTGAATGATATATCTGATTAAGTCAATTTGATGTGTCATTTCTTCTGACTCACGATGGTATATTCGAGAGATAACCCTGCACGTCTTATTTGCTATGACTGTAATGTAGTAATGATGTGAATTGGGAATCTGCGCATTCCCTTGCTTAGCACATTGTTTTGCTCTTTCTATTTCCCTCTTTCTTATCTTTTTCTTTTCTTTTTGTTTAGCCGTTTAGTGGTTTTGTTTTATTGTTTAAAATACAAATGTAAAATCAATAAAAAATATTGAATTGAAAAAAATAAATATCAGGAACTGTATGTATTATGGCAAACCTCAGAAAATGGAAGTTTTCAGAGGTTTGACAGAATTTCTCTGATTAGTACATCCTGCCTATAGATTTTATGTGAAGCTATACTTAATAAGCCACCATTATCTTGCATACATGGGGGCACTCAGTAACAAATTGCACACCAATTCAGTATCATACAAGTCTCATCCGAGCCTTGGATGATACTGAACCGGTGTGCAATTGGGATCAGTACTAAATGCCGCTGGTCGGAATCCCGGCGGTCGAAATACCGACGCCGGAATCCCGACCACACAATGCCGACAGGGGTGGCGAGCGGAACGCAGCCCCTTGCGGGCTCGCTTCGCTCGCCACGCTGCGGGCACGGTGCACTATTATATTCTCCCTCTATGGGTGTCGTGGACACCCACGGAGGGAGAATATGTCGGGATTGTGGCGGTCGGGATTCCGGCGTCGGTATTTCGACCGCCGGGATTCCGTCCGGCGGCATCTTGACCGGATCCCGTGCAATTTGTTACTGACTGCAGCACTGAAGAGTACAAGCTCCTGGGATCACTCTAAAGAGGGATGGCCATCGGTGTACTCTTCCATGCCTGCTCCTTCTCACCAGGGGTGTGAGGGGAACCACTGACAAGCAGTGCATGCTGACAGGAGTCATCGAAGAACACTTACAGCAGATCTGGTGACAGGCAGGGGAGAGACAACCTGCCAGCATCTGTGGAAGACAGTTCTCCTCAGGAGTGTGAGCAGATCCAGAGAGCTTGTGTCTTCATCCCGTATATCCGACTGTGGTCTCAACGCGCCTCAGCGTGCTGTGAGAGAGCCGACAAGCGCGGTACGGGGACACTGGAGGACACGAGCGGGGAGCAGCTGGAGCATTGCCTGGTGCAGTATTGTATTTGAAACGTGGCAATCAGCCCACAGAGTTGTATTTTATGGTACGGGAAAAGAAAATTCCTTTGGATGTTTTATCTGTCATGTTGTAATAAATCTTTTAATGCACTATGGAGCGCTGCCTCTCTGTTTTTTTTAATAGAAATTGTGATCCACTAGACTTCGGGTTGGAGAGTGTCAGCTATGGTCCACCTGCTTATTGAATTATTGGATGGACACATGTGTGGTTTAAAGTAGTTACAGGTGGAAGGACTTCGTATCCCACCGGACTTTGGTGATATAAGTGCTTAGGGCACTATATTGGGCGCATTGTAATTTTTGTTTTTAAAAATATATAATAAAGTGTATAGAATTTTAGTTTGTCTGTTCGTTCTGGCACAAAAACTACGGGATGAATTGGATGGCGTTTTCACTTTTGAATAGCTTAGTTGCCTAGAAAGAAACTGAGGAACAGGTGTGTCCTCTCTCATGGATGCTAGGTCACATTAAACAGCTATTCTAGTCGCGTCTAGTCGTGAGCACGTTCACTAACGCTGAACGTCTTTTTGTGCATTTTGTCCCCAAAAATGTGTCTTATTTGCATTGCTATGTGAATAAGATGCACAAACAGACTGCTGATTAAAATATGTGCCATGCCTACAGTGTATTATATGTGCGTCTGTGGCTGTATCTGCGTACGAAATGCTACATTACAGTGTTTTCCTGGAAAACCTCAAGTCCAAAATGACTATACTGTATGTATATAAATATAATTTTCTGGGCAGAAATACACTTCTAGGGACTGTTTATGAACTATGGAGAATTTTTTCCCCCCCGTAAGACATCCACACGAGCAAAGCCGAAAATAATGTAGTTTACTTTTAGATTGATTTTAATCAATTTAATTTTAATTTCATTTGGATTTAAGTATATTTATTTCTTATTTATTTGTATTTTATTTTATTTGGTAAATGCATTCTTAGTTATTAATGAACCTGTCTAGACACTATTTTCTTTGGTGTATATCGCACTGAACATATAATGCGCTGGGTATCTCCTACTCAATGGTTTATTAGGAATTAAATTATTCCTATTGTATACGAACTTATATCCTATATATACTGTGTTCTATCCATTCTGTGGTTTTGATACATCCACAGATTGTTACAGTCTACCAACATGTAGCTTCTGGGATTACCCCCTGAGTCACACTAATTGATGGTAACAAATGTATCTATTACTAGCCTCAGTCAGAAACAAAGTAAATCCAATTGTTTAGTCAATACTAACCACCTTTGTGGTATAGATATACTGAAATTGAGACACACAAGAGCTATAATCTCCGTCTTATGCGTGATGTTTCATTACCATGTAGGGGGTGGTGCCAGAAGATAAAGTTCAGAAAAAAGAGGGGTACATCACATATACCTGGTTTCTGCTTTTGTAAATCTGCTGTAAAGCATCGATTTTACAATGATTCGACCTTGTGAAGCGGGTGTAGTATGGTTTGCATGCAGTCGGGGTCCTGGCGACCAGCATACCGGCGCCGGAATCCCGACTGCCGGCATACCGACAGCTGGGCGAGCGCAAATGAGCCCCTTGTGGGCTCGCTGCGCTCGCCACGCTGCGGGCACGGTGGCGCGCGTAGCTATCTATTCTCCCACCAGGGGGGGCGTGGACCCCCAAGAGGGAAAAAAGATGTTGGTATGCCAGCGGTCGGGATTCCGGCGCCGGTATGGTGGTCGCCGGGAGCCCGGCCGCCGGCAACCTGAAGACCACCCTTGTGAAGCATATGTACGTGACATAGACCTGCACGTCTTGGGTCACGTACCCACCACATGGTAATGAAACATCACGCATAAAACGGAGATTATAGCTCTCATGTGTCTCAATTTCAGTATATCTATACCACAAAGGTGGTTAGTATTGACTAAACAATTGGATTTACTTTGTTTCTGATTGAGGCTAGTAATAGATACATTTGTTACCATCAATTAGTGTGACTCAGGGGGTAATCCCAGAAGCTACGTGTTGGTAGACTGTAACAACCTGTGGATGTATCAAAACCACAGAATGGATGGAACACAGTATACTGTATTTAGGATATAAGTTCGGATACAATAGGAATAATTTAATTCCTAATAAAACATTGAGTAGGAGATACCCAGCGCATTATATATTTCGTTTTTATCATATATATGCTGCATGTTGTTATGTCTATGTAAGTCATTTAAAGTTATAATAAAAGTAAAGTTTTAAATAAATATTTTTTCAAGAGTGCTCCAAACAATAGAGTTGTTTTTTCTTCTCCTAAATTCTAAAGGTATCATTTACAACTCTGGGGAGCACTGCCGGTTTCTCAATTTTTGCATGATAATTAATCAAAGGGATATCCTACCCACATACCGGTTCAGTTATTAAGATTCATATCTTCTTACCCTTCAAGGGACCAACCCAGTGCGCCGACTTTCATCCCCACACCCCGCTTCCCTTCCTTATCTATCTTTTGTGTATATCACACTGTCAAGCCTCAGACTACACTTATTGCTCCTGGGTTATACCTGGCACATTAGGCTAGTCTGGTAGCACTGGATACAACGTCTGACCAAACATACGCCAACTAAATGCGCTTTGCCACCAGAGGAGGGGGTACTACCTACCCAAGTCTGGTCCCCTTACCTGGCAGCAGCTGCTGCAGCTCTTTCCTCAGTCCAGCACGTGCTGCTGTGTGCTGGGCTGCAGTGTGGCCAACGAGGGGCTAAAAATACTATTTTATCTGATTTTTTCTAAGGGAGCAAGTCCACGCCTCCTGTGATTAGGCCACACCCCCTGAAAAGTGCCTGGGCCTAGCCAGGCTCTCTACTGACCTGTTTACCACGTGTGCGTCTTTTCCCGCCATGACTTACACAGCAAATGCGTACAATTTTACATGAGCCTTTCTGAATTGATTTTTGCATTATTTGATAGCAAATATAATACTAACGTTTGGCCTGGAAGTGTGTATACACCGCGCTTTTCACTTACATTTGATAAAACAACTTTTGCCGTAATGGTTACTTATATAACAACTTTACGGAAAAGTTCTATGTTTAGCCTTGGAACAATTAGGATATACTTTGTGACATGTAATCTGGACAGGTTATATAACCGTACATGAAATACTTACTCTTTTACACACAAACTTACCCAGGGAGCAGATGCCTTTTTTAATGAGAAAAACATCAGATAAGTAGCCGACATTGATGTTCAATAGAGCTCCAAGCTCTGGGGTCAGTCGCCAGAATCCATCCTGAGTATAAACACATCATTCATTAGTGATTATAAATAGATTTCTAGGATTTCAGATATCACTTTCATTCTGGTGGCAGAACCTGCAGCCATGACATCTCCATGTTATTACTGTATAAACTACAGACATGAGTATACTGTATATCGCAGTGAAAAGAGTAGAAAAAATATTACCTGACTCTGGAGGGAAGACAGTGACGACCAGGAAGGAGCCACAGGTATTCTATATGCCTATAGAAAATATATCCAACATAATTGGATTAAAAGATTGTTACTGCTTTGTGAATGTAACCCCTGATGCCCGGCCATGGTTAGATCCATTCTCTAATACAGACAGCCCTTCTTAAGGGAGTCAGGAAACTGTAGTTCCTAAGAGGCCCATTTATCATAGATTGCATATTCAATGTGATCTGTGCGGGATCTTACTGCCCAGGATTGCATTGCAATATGCGACCACATCGAGTGAAATTAGTAATCAGCACCCGCAGAGACAAGAGCCCTGGAAGGAGCCCATCCCTGTGATGTGTTGGGACGGGGCTGCTGGGGCTTCTGCACATGCGCTGTCAGCGTGACCATACAAGCACAGTGGCCAGTTCTGGGGAGGGTTTCTGGGGGGAACCCACCGCTGGTTACACACGTGATCTGTAGCCCATAGGCTACAAAGGGCTATCCACACCTACAGGTAGCTGCGAGGGCCAATATCGGGAATGCTTTGCATTCCTGATATTGGTAAATCTGGCAGCATCATATCCTCTATAGAAGCCTATGGGGGATGTGGCTGCCAGCAGGAATGGATGTTTCGCAGCAGGTATCTCCAATACCTGCTGCAGTCCTTCCTACATACACTTGGGTGATACCTAATATTTGCGGCTACTCCCAGAAAGTGGATGTTTCAGCGAAATAGATGCAAAAATACAATGATAAATGGGCTCCTAATCCTGGCCACCACCCATGTGGTTTATAAAATACAAGTGAAATGTTGTTTAGGTTGTATCCAGGGGTACATTGACATGTAAAACTAGCCTGGGAAATTTCAGAAGCAGCTCTACATGGGCATGGTGGTGGTCATTCCGAGTTGTTCACTCGCTGCCGTTTTTAGCAGAATAGCGATCAGGCAAAAAATGGGCGATTCTGCGCATGCGTATGGGCCGCAGGGCGCACGCGCTAAGTATTTTCACACAAAACTATGCAATTTTACACAGGTCCGAGCGACGCTTTTCAGTCGCTCTGCTAATCGGTGAGTGATTGACAGGAAGTGGGTGTTTCTGGGCGGAAACTGAGCGTTTTCCGGGAGTGTGCTAAAAAACGCAGGCGTGCCAGGGAAAAACGCAGGAGTGGATGGAGAAACGGGGGAGTGGCTGGCCGAACGCAGGGCGTGTTTGTGACGTCAAACCAGGAACTAAACGGACTGAGGTGATCGCAATCTAGGAGTAGGTCTGGAGCTACTCAGAAACTGCAGGGAAATATTTAATAGCAGAACTGCTAATCTTTCGTTCGCAATTCTGCTAAGCTAAGATACACTCCCAGAAGGCGGCGGCCTAGCGTGTGCAATGCTGCTAAAAGCAGCTAGTGAGCGATCAACTCGGAATGAGGGCCGGTGTCTGTAGGGGAGGCAAGGTCTGACAGCAGATCTAGATGAGTCTGATGCAGGACCAGATTACCAACAAGGCCATACAGGCAGGTGCCTATGGCCTGGTGGACCTAGGGGGCCCATCTGCCACCTGCCCTAGTTATGCATGCAAGTCCAACTAGGTGCACAATGGAGCAGTAGGACTCCAGAACAGTTCATCTGCGGGGGACGTCCCTGCAGCTTCTCACTGCTCAGTCAGCAATCCCATAGTACTCAGCAAATTGATCAAAGGAACATGGGCTGAGCTCTGATTGGACGAGCACAGCACATGGTGATTGAGGAGACCCTGATTGGAGGAGCGCAGATTATGCTCATCTGCACTATTGGTGGACCGTGGATTTCCTTCTTCCAGCATGGTCCTGGTCTATGTAAGTATCCACCCTGTCCCCACAGCCCCTTTCTCAGTCTCCCTCACTACATCTCCTGCTTGTACCTCCCAGCAGCTCTGCACAGCTCCTACCTGACCCTCCCCCAACTCTCACTACATCTCCTGCCTGTACCTTCCAGCAGCTCTGCATAGCTCCCTCATACCCCCCTAACACTACATCTCCTGCTTGTACCTTCCAGCAGCTCTGCATAGCTCATACCCCCCTAACACTACATCTCCTGCTTGTACCTCCCAGCAGCTCTGCACAGCTCCTACCTGACCCTCCCCCCACTCTCACTACATCTCCTGCCTGTACCTTCCAGCAGCTCTGCATAGCTCCCTCATACCCCCCTAACACTACATCTCCTGCTTGTACCTTCCAGCAGCTCTGCATAGCTCATACCCCCCTAACACTACATCTCCTGCTTGTACCTTCCAGCAGCTCTGCATAGCTCATACCCCCCTAACACTACATCTCCTGCTTGTACCTCCCAGCAGCTCTGCACAGCTCCTACCTGACCCTCCCCCCACTCTCACTACATCTCCTGCCTGTACCTTCCAGCAGCTCTGCATAGCTCCCTCATACCCCCCTAACACTACATCTCCTGCTTGTACCTTCCAGCAGCTCTGCATAGCTCATACCCCCCTAACACTACATCTCCTGCTTGTACCTCCCAGCAGCTCTGCACAGCTCCTACCTGACCCTCCCCCCACTCTCACTACATCTCCTGCCTGTACCTTCCAGCAGCTCTGCATAGCTCCCTCATACCCCCCTAACACTACATCTCCTGCTTGTACCTTCCAGCAGCTCTGCATAGCTCATACCCCCCTAACACTACATCTCCTGCTTGTACCTTCCAGCAGCTCTGCATAGCTCATACCCCCCTAACACTACATCTCCTGCTTGTACCTTCCAGCAGCTCTGCATAGCTCATACCCCCCTAACACTACAGTACATCTCCTGCTTGTACCTCCCAGCAGTTCTGCACAGCTCCTACCCACCCTCCCCCCACTCTCACTACATCTCCTGCCTGTACCTTCCAGCAGCTCTGCATAGCTCATACCCCCCTAACACTACATTTCCTGCTTGTACCTTCCAGTCTCCCTGCACAGCTCCCACCTGTCCCTCCCCCTACTCTCACTACATCTCCTGCCTGTACCTTCCAGCAGCTCTGCATAGCTCATACCCCCCTAACACTACATCTCCTGCCTGTACCTTCCAGCAGCTCTGCATAGCTCATACCCCCCTAACACTACATCTCCTGCCTGTACCTTCCAGCAGCTCTGCATAGCTCATACCCCCCCTAACACTACATCTCCTGCTTGTACCTTCCAGTCTCCCTGCACAGCTCCCACCTGTCCCTCCCCCTACTCTCACTACATCTAATGCTTGTACCTTCCAGCCTCTCTGTTCAACTACTGCTTGTCACTACTCTCTTCCGAGATCAGTACGCGATACCGCCGGACGAAATCCCGGCGGTCGGAATACTGACACCGGGATCCTGACCGGCACAATCCCGACAGGGGGGCGAGCACAATGCAGCCACGCTGCGGGCACGGTGCCTTGCTACGCTCGGCACACTAATTTATTCTCCCTCTATGGGTGTCGTGGACACCCACAGTGGGAGAATATGTCGGGATCCCGGTGTCGGTATTCCGACCGCCAAGATTCCGTTGGTGGGATCTTGACCACATTCCTCTCTTCCTCCATGTTTCTTTCCTCCTCTGCACAGCTCCTGTCTGTCTCTTTCACCTCTCCATAGCTCTTTTTCGTCTCTCCCGTACTCCCTACATCGCTTCTGTCTCTCTTTTTCACACTGCTCTCTCGCACAAGTATTTTTCTGTCTCCTGTCTTTTTGTAATCTCTTTCCCATTCTCTCTGTGCCCCCTGACTTCTAAATCTATAGAACATCTTCTTCACTAGGTTTACGGCTCCTGGGATCTTCTCCCCTTGCTTTCATTATTGCTCTGCTGTCTGCACCCCATCTGTGTGCATGTATCATCTATCGCTCCTTTGTCTGTTGCCCCCTTTCAATCCCTGTCTTCAATTTTGTATGTGTTTGTGTATCCATCTCATCTTTCTGTGTCTATGTCCTTCTCCATTAGTTTGTCTGTCCCCCATCTCCCACTTTCCCTCTTGCCCCGCACCTCTCTTCCCCCCTTACCTTCTTCTTCGTCATCTTCATCTTCCGTCGAAGCTGATGAAATCCTGATGGCTGCAGAACAGAAATGACCTGAATGAACAGTGGAACAGTTGCATATAACGCCACATAACTTAATATGTCAGGTAAGTCTCTGTATGGGTCCTAGTCAGGAAGTGCAAAATCTAAATAGCAAATGGGCTTTTGATACAATACCAGGGGATGTAGTTAAATGGTCAACAGTGATGCTGTTGACACCATAATCCCTACCACAGTATGCTGACATGGTAGTAATGTTGATTAACACATCTTTACTGTGTCGGCTTTACTATCGGGTTTACAGGGTATGTCGTCAGCCTACCGATGGACGGGATCCCGGCTGTCGCAATACCGCCGCCGGGATTCCGCCAGGGGCACCATACCGCCGCCGTAATTCCGTCGAGGTAGGCGATTCTCCCTCTGTGGGTGTCCACAACACCCATAGAGGTGAGAATAGAACCTATGGCGAGCAAAGCTCGACACTGAGCCCGCAAGGGGCTTGTTGCGCACGCCCGCCCTGCCGGCATTCTAATGACCAGGATCCCGACGTTGGTATAATGACTGACGGAATCCCGGCCGCCAGAATCACATACTGATCCCGGGTTACAGTTATAATTCCGCAAAGGTAAGAATGCTTTAGATAATATTACTGCTGTGTCGACATTATACGGTTGACATAATTCTTTCCACAGACAGAACTGTCAACCAAACCTACCCATCCCCATGCCAGCAAGTGATTCCTTGGGGAAGAGGCATACGCTAAAGTACAATTTATCAAAGAGCAAAAAGAAAATGCATTGAAAGGGACCCTGAGCCAGTACCTTGCCTAGGGCCACATAGGGGGAGATTCAAATGTTTGAAAAGTCGGTTGGGTGTCTGTTTTTTCCTGTCTATTAGATAGGAAAAAACAGACTCCCAACTGACTTTTCAAACATTTGAATCTCCCCCATAAAGTCTTATACTGGCTTTGGTCTTACAGTATATAAGAGGCATGAGGAAGAGTTTAATGATATACTGTATAAGTGAAAAATATCACTTATATGTCAAAGTTCAAAAGAAACAATACCTTTTCCTTCTCTTCTTCATTACTAGCTTTTTCAGGGATGTGGTTACAATCCTGACAGTTGGGATCCTGGCACCGTAATCCCAACACACGATGGAATAGCAATGCCATAATCCCGAAAGTGGCCAGGACACCGGCGCTGGAATCCTGACCATTGGGATCCCGATCGAGATAGAGGAGTGGGTAAGTACTACGCCGGGGATGTGGGGGCCACCCTTGGGGGACTTAGGGTTAAATTTAGGCTGCGGAGATGGGGGTTTGGGTTATGGTTAGGCTGGGGGTGGAGGGGTCGGTAAGGGGAAGGTTAGGGTTATGCACCTAAAAGGGAAGGTTATGGTAAGATTGGGGGGAGGGTTAGACTCAGGAAGTCTTAAGAGCAGTGTGGGCCACTGGGCACAGCAATGCACTGGGGACCCTACCCATCCTCTAGCGGTAGGGGTGGGGGGTGCTATCAGCGGCAGCTTTGATGTCCCGCGGGCCGTAAGGGGTGTTCTATCTTCCACTCAGCATGTAGGACCTGGAGCAGTAATTTCTGCTAATTACTCCTTTACAGCACAGATGGGGCGTGAGGGAGAACACTTAACTGTAGAAGGGGACATTGGGCTGAATGAAGGGGCCCCTGTTACATGACTTCCAGGATGGTATGGGGTGTTTAATATGTAGGGGAGTGGTGGATAGTGGAGTGGGCTTAATATTCATAATTTTCTGGTGAGAGGACAGCTTGCTTGACTGCAGATATCTCAAGTTCCTGGATAAATATTTCTTAGCTTTGAACGGGATAAAAAATTAGAGAGTCCCACCTTTCAGAAGGTACTGGGGACTTGGGGATCAGAGATCAGGAGCCAGAGCAAAATTTAAAACAAATATATAAAACTGCATATTAAGCGTGTGGAGCTGGAGCAGGAACCAGATGCTTGAAGGCTGATAGCTTTGGTTCTGGACACAGTAGAGGCAAGCAGCCAGTGTCCACCGAAAGGGGAGAGTCCCAGCTTTTGGAGAATACTCAGAAAAACTCTAAGTCAGACAGAACCCGAGAGATCTGGCTGGGAAGAGCAATTAACAGGCTCGGATGAGGACCACTGCTTTGAAGTCGTATACCACCGGTCCCTGGGGCCGATTTAAAAAAATCTGGTGCCCCTGGAAAGAGGGAACCCTCAGCTATCAGCCTATGGCCCTTATACTCCTGGGGCCCTTGGGCAAGTGTCCATTGAGCCCATACGAAAAGACGGCCCTGGTTAGACTACTTAGCGGCCCGTGTTGGGATTTCAACTGTCGGGAAGCCGCTGTCGGTCTCCTGACCACTCTGCATTCCAACAGCCGGCATTTCATACTCAACCCCTTTCTCCATCACCTACTGTGTACATCAGGCTGACAGTACAATGACCTCAATAGCCCCCTGCACTTTATCTTCCATACAGCTTCCTGTCACAGAAGCCTCTTACAGGGTATATGACAGGCTCGCAGATGTTAGAAACATTAAAATAATAATAATAATAATAATAACTTAAACATAAAACTATGCAACAAAATCAATGAGTACTTTGGAAATTAAAGTCAGATTTTTTATTTTTTCATTTCTTTGTCTAAAGCTAGCAAGCATGTATAATAATGAATAATGTACCCACTTACTGTGACACGTAAGGATATTAGTCAGGGTTCTGTGATGTACATTTATATCAGTGATGGGCAACCTGATTCCCTTTATGTACTGCATGGGCTGCGCTCTGACCTTCAACATGGCTGCACATACTCCTTAATCCCTTAAAACCAGGTAAAAAAAAATTTGACTATGAAAACGGAGCCGATACTCTCCTAAACTCACCTGAAAGTCCTGTGGCTTGTCAAGTTTCTCCTGGATACAGATGTTATTTTCAAGTGAATAGAACGCCTGCAACACAACACATCAGCGAGGAAACGTCACCAAGAAATTTCCACAACTATTAAAGGTTCTTTAATTTACAAGGATATTTCCATATTTTAAATTAAGCCCCTATTTTTCATTATTGGCTAACGGCAAAGGCGTAACTGTCGTTCAGTGTCTGCTAGGAGGGGGACAGCGAGTGCTGAGAGGGGGGTCAGTCCATGCTGGCTAGGTGCATGCTGGGAGGGGCTGGTGCATGCTGGGAGGGGTTTGGTGCATGCAGGAAGGGAGTCAGTGCATGCGCATGCTTGGAAGGGGTCAGTGTGTGCTGGGAGGAAGTAAGTGCATGCTGGGAGTGGGGCGGTATATGCTGGGAGGGGGTCAGTGCATGCTGGGAGAGGGTCAGTGCATGCTCGGAGGGGTCAGTGTGTGCCGGGAGGGAGTCAGTGCATGCTGGAAGGGGTTTGGTGCATGGTGGGAGTACTGTGAGTTATTCAGTCCCTTGGTGTGTAATAAGCTATATCAATTAAATAATAGGGTTATTCAATTCAGGTCTTGCTTAATGCTTTTATTACCAATAATAGGCGGCAATAAGCATGTTCCCTGGGTAGCACTAGGCATGGCCACTCTGGGGGAGTGTTGCAGAAAGATGTCTCTAGAAGCTTTGGTAATAGAGATGACTTTATTGTGTATTGTGTGTCATATAAAGTGAAGGTGTCAGGAACACAGGGACAGAGTTATATGGTGCTGAAGAAGATGTGATGGTGTTATGCTACACACACATATACTGTGCTTTTTGTGCAAATGATGCTCATGTTGTTACAGGTAATTTATGCCCAAATGTGGAGACGGATAAAGAGTGATAAATGACCAGCCAATCAGCTCCTAGCTGTCATTTTTCAAGCACAGTCTGTGACATGGCAGTTAGGAAGCTGATTGGCTGGTCATTAATCACTCTTTATCCGTCTCCACTTTATCACTTTTTAAGGCTTAATACATTTGGGCCTACGTCTTCCGGGAGAAGATGAGTGAACGGGCCGTTGTTGCTCACTGCAGATAAGGTACATGGGTTCTTAGGCCACAACAATCAGCAAGATAAGATTAGGAATGAGATAAAGGGATAGAGACGAAGGATCTATCTGTAGTGCTACAGTTTTACATAACTAAAATTTCTGACAATACATAAAGTGATTTTATCCATCCTTATATAAAATTCATATGGAGGAGCAGTCTGTTCACATATTGTACCCATGTGCTTAACTGAAGAGCAAGTACTTACCTGTTGTTCCATTATATTCAGCAGCGGTAATTTCAATATACTGCCATATCCGGTATTCTAACCCATAACCTATTGCATTCCAGTCAAACACCCTACTTATTGGTCTATTTGATTCTGCATAGAAACTATGAGATTTCTAACAATATGAAGCTACTGGTACTTTGTAAAAAAAAAAAAAAATCAACATTGCAATTGAGCAGATCTATGCAGTGTGCAGCCACACATCCAACCTCTGGCAGCCACACACTACATAGATCTGTGCAGCCTCAATTTTTTCACAAAGTACAAGGTAAGCTTCAAATAGTTAGAATTCTCTAACTTAGCATTATCTACCTTTTTATGCAAGGGCAGATAGCTCAATTAATAGATTGTCTGACTGCAGTGCCACAAGCAATAGGTTAGAATTCCGGGTATGTAAGCATCTTTAAATTTAATAAAGGACAGTGTGACTGAATAACAAAGAGCTCTCAAGTTGAGTTCATGAATGTTGTACAGGTATTAGCGATAAAAGGGGTGGGGGTAGGAGACAGGGGAGGTCAGGAGATGCTGGGATTCAAAAAGAGGGGAAATTGCAAGTGAAAGTAATTAAAACAGATAATTGACAAGTGCCGCTAACACTCCCCTGCAGCGCTATGTGCTGTGCCCCATCCGCACACACCTAGTTACAGCCCTGTTAATTTAATTTGATTGCAACTGACCACCAGCCTCCTCTGATCATTTTCGTTCTCCTCTAATTTACTAATGAATCTTAGCTACTTATATGCCACTTTATATCATAAACCCTCAGGATCAGGGAGACTACTGCATATCATTTTTTTTTTATTTTGTTTTTCGTTTATAATATTTACTATATGCTAATCACTATTCACACTGCATGCAAGCAATTTAGGTAGATAGTGCAAACATTACATCATTTACAATCACAATGAGTAAATGGCACAATAATTTGCATATACAGTATGTTCTGCCTATTCCGTCAGTCCTGTGCCCCACATTTTCTGAAGGCAGCCCTGTCTGTAGTGTCACATTTTTATAGGTATAACCAATTTAAATGACAATACATAAAGTGATATTACCCCATCCTTATATAAAGGGTCATATGAAGGAGAAGTTTATTCACATGTTGTACCCATGTGCTTAACTGGAGATTAAGTAATTACCATTGATTGTGTTTGCAGTTCCTCCCCACGCACGACCATCCGTCGCTGCAAAATAATGGGAATTTATAAATGGTTACAATGTTCTTTCTTGTAATGCTGTACTCTAATTGTAAGATGTTATAGCAAGAGGGGCACTGCTTTTCTTCTACCGGTATATTTATTAGCATTAATTTTCTTTAAAAAAAAATCTAAAAAAAAACAAAACCCTATGGATTTAAAGAACCATCATGATGATTCACAAGGTATAGAGGAGTTCACTGCATAAACGGATGTGTCCTTACTTATCTAGCCTCCATACGCAATGAGTCACGGCACACTGGGCGCATGAGAGCCCCCAGCTCCCGAGTGACTTGGCCAGCACCGAGTGTCTTCTTTCCCTAAAAATGTATCATTGTGCAAATAAGACGCACCAGCAGATGCGGGGGAAAAATGCACGAAAAGATGCTTGGCGTTGGTAATCGCGCTCACAAATTGGTGCGACTAGAAAGGCTGTTTAACGTGACTGCAGCATATAATTCAGATGCAGGTCAGTGTAAAAAGATGCCCTGTCTCCGATATATTAAAGTTTCACATTTATGGAACCATATTAAATACTTGAATTGTATCCACGCACAGTACATAGCTACATAATCTACTATTTACCATATAGTATACATATGTTGCATGATAGATTCCCAAATATTGTTTACTTGCCAAGGACATCTGAACGAGTGTAGGGTACAGATGTGTCCTCATATATCTTGCCTCAATACGCCACATATAGGGAGATGCCTGGCGTGAGTGAGTTGACAAGTCTCCTGCAACTCCGTTAGCGTCGGGCATCTTTTTTTGCCGAAAATGTGTCTTATCCGCATGACTATGTGAATAGGATGCACAAGCAGACTCTGCTGATAAAAATCATATATTCTCTGTGCGTCTGCGGCTGTAACTGCATATGAAATGGTATGTTACAGTGTTCTCTAAGAAAACACTGTAATGTACAATTTTGTATGCAGATACAGCCACAGTCACACAAAGAATATAGGCATGACACATATCACTTAATCAGCATAAGCTGCTTGTGCGTCCTATTCACATCATTTTGCGAATAAGATGCATTTTAATGGAAAAAATCGCACATAAAGTTGCTCTGCACTGCAGAGTCACAGTATGGTGTGACTAGAAGGGCTGTTTAACGTTCAGAGAGGCTAGATGTAAATGGACACATCTGTATGTTGGGGATGCTGATTTCAAAAATGAAAGTACTTATTTTCAAATTGGTTATAGAGATAATGGATACCCTCGGTTATTAGGGAACTTAGCCATGGTACGTGCATATGGGAATCTACCAGAACATTCTAGAAGGTGAGACACGCAAATATTCTTGGTGTTCACTGCACAAGCATTATAGAATGCTCCCCCCTGATCGGCCACAGTCAGTTGATAGCTGAGCGGTTTGCGTTATCTATTGTGTTTTTCTTGCTTCTCATCCGTGTATCTCAATAATTACAGCAAATCTAATAAAAACTATATCATATTCAAAATCAACACCACAAAGTTACCCCAAAATTGCTGTAATATGAATAAAATAAGTGATGATCCGTGTTATTTCTTCAAGGAATAAGTTCTCTTTGTTAACCAGTCTATCTTCTTTCCTGTTACCATCTTTCAGTGTCTCAGAAGGCAGATTCACCAGCATTCTACCACCACTGGGCTTGTGTAGGAACTCCATTCCATCCCTTATACTGAATATTGTAGCTGCATATTATGTTTTACTGCTATTATTTAAGCCGCTGACTGGGGAAGGGGCATGAGTGGAAAATGCTGAGAGCTACAGGCTGGGATCAGCCTGGAGAGACGGAGAAATGAGGTGGGAGAGACAGAGGGGGATAAGCCAATGGCCAAACCTGTACCTACCAGGAAGGGATGGGTTGCCCCAAAACCATCAGTGTACAGCCGTGTGTCTGAATATGCGAGGACTGGGACACCCACTTTGAGAATCTCTCTATGCTCTATGTACATCTTTACTCACATAGATGCACCAGTCCCATGCTAGGTGCAGAATCTCAGTGAAAATATGACCTCCAATGTGACAGATTAAGCATCTGAGTTCACAAGCACTTCAGTGACACTCCCATAGGCAAACGCAGGGAGGGTTTCTGGTTGCCTGGAACCCCCTCCCCCTCCTCTTGGCAAGTGGCTCAAATTATGACAACAATAGCAATGGTATATAATACGATTACTAGTGCTGCCGCCACATTATGCAGTTTAACCACTTGCCGGCATGGTCGCATTGGATGCCGTTGTCGGATTTCTGACCGCCGGCATCCTCAGCGCTGGTATCCCGTACCCAACCCACAGTATGTTGGACCCACCATGTGCAAATGCACTTCATAAGTGTTTAAGGTATTTCTATCCTTTACAGCCTCAATCTCATCTGCTCGCCGAAAGGAAGAACAACATGCTCAATGGTGTAAAAAGCCTTTCCTGGACATATCTATGGACAAAGTGGTGTTACAGACTAATTCTACTTTCTTACCTAAAGTAGTGTCTACTTTTCATATCAATCAGGAAATTATACTTCTCTTTCTCTGCAACCAACAAGTGATAAAGCATTATATGCCCGCAGTTTGGTCAGGGCAATTTCTGTGTATCCGTCCAGAATTGGAGATACCAGAAAAACTGATCAACTATTTGTTATTCTTATAGTATATAATAAAGGATACGCATCCAAACAGACTCCTGTAGAATTGACCAAGTATGCCATTGTGCAGGCCAGCAAGGAGAATGAATTTAAGTTGCATTCAAGAATGGTGGTGACTTCCTGGGTTCAAAGCTCAGCATTGTAACTTGGTGGTCCTCTCTTCATACCTTTACCAGACACGGGCCCTCATTCCGAGTTGTTCGCTCGTTAGTGGTTTTCGCAACGGAGCGATTTGTCGCAAACTGCGCATGCGCTTAGTTATTTTACTCAAAAGTTAGGTATTTTACTCACGGCATAACGAAGCTTTTTCATCATTCTGGTGATCGGAGTGTGATTGACAGGAAGTGGGTGTTTCTGGGCGGAAAACTGGCCGTTTTATGGGTGTATGCTGAAAAACGCTGCCGTTTCTGGGAAAAACGCGGGAGTGGCTGGAGAAACGGGGGAGTGTCTGGGCGAACGCTGGGTGTGTTTGTGACGTCAAACCAGGAACGAAACTGACTGAACTGATCGCAGTGGCAGAGTAAGTCCCGAGCTACTCAGAAACTGCAAAGAAATTTGTATTCGCAATTATGCAAATCTTTCGTTCGCAATTCTGCTAAGCTAAGATACACTCCCAGTAGGCGGCGGCTTAGCGTGTGCAATGCTGCTAAAAGCAGCTAGCGAGCGAACAACTCGGAATGAGGGCCACTATCTCTTGGATATGAGATCTTCTGCAGATGCGGCTCAGCATTGCAGCATGGTGGTCCTCTCTTCATACCTTTACCAGACACACTTTCTTGTATGGCTCAGCATTGCAGCATGGTGGTCCTCTCTTCATACCTTTACCAGACATACTTTCTTGTATATGAGATCTCCTGCAGATGTGTGTCTCAGCATTGCAGCGTGGTGGTCCTCTCTTCATACTTTTACCAGACACTGGGGGTCATTCCGAACTGATCGCATGCTAGCTATTTTTTGCAGCGCTGCGATCAGGTCAAAACTCTGCAAAACTGCGCATGCGTATGCACCGCAATTCGCAGGAGCGTCGTACGGGGACAAAGCGGATCAGTGCTGGGCGATGGATTTAACGAAGAATCCATTCGCACAGCCGATCGCAAGAAGATTGACAGGAAGAAGGCGTTTATGGGTGTCAACTGACCGTTTTCAGGGAGTTGTGGAAAAACGCAGGTGTGTCCAATCGTTTGCAGGGCGGGTGTCTGACGTCAGTTCCGGGACTGGACAGGCTGAAATGATCGCGGTGGCTAAGTAATTTCAGACCTACTCAGAAACTGCACAAAACTTTTTCGTACCGCTCGGCCGCACAAGCCGGCGGCGACTATCTGATCGCAGCGCAGCAAAAAATAGCTAGCAAGCGATCAACTTAGAATGACCCCCACTATCTCTTAGATATGAGATGTTCTGCAGATGTGGCTCAGCATTGCAGCGTGGTGGTCCTCTCTTCATACTTTTACCAGACGTATGTGGATGTGAGATCTTCTGCAGATGGTCAATTTTGTAGCAATATTCTTAAATTATTCAATCACTAGGCAACTGACCCTCTAGTTCATGTGTTTCTGGGGTACAGTATGTGCTAATAATAGATGGCTTCCATAGGGATGAAAAGTAATTGGATAATTATTACCGTTACATCTTTCCCTTGAAATACTCCACGCAGCCTGTGTTGTCTGTTTATGTATTGTACTACAGTCTGGGGATGCAGTTGGCATACCAGCGACAGTCGAAATACCGGCGCCGGAATCCCAGCACTGGTGAGAAGACCAAACGCCGGAAGACCGACACCACTAACAATACCGACACTGGAGTACTAAATGTTGGCATTCTGAACGAAAATATACCGGGGAGTGTTAGGGTTAGGCTGTGGGGGGTGGGGTTGGGTTTAGGCACTACAGGGTGGGTTAGGGTTAAGCTGCAAGGGGGTGGCTGGGGGGCTTAGGGTTAGGCACGAAGAAGGTAGGGTTAGGCACTAAGGGGGGCGCATTAGGTTAGGCTGCAGGTCGGGAGGGTTAGGGGGGTAGGGTGAGTGGGTTAGAATATTTACCTATGAGGTGTTGGGATCCTAAGCATCGGGATGCTGTTGTTATGAGACAAGCTCTCACCGCCGTGGGTCCCGGGATCTGTCCGTTGCGCAGCTGATTGCGGTGCTGTGTGGCCGCATGTGGACACGGCACAGTCAGCGGCGGAAGTGATGCGGCTTCCAGGAGTCAGGAGTATGGACCTAGTGGCCTGCAGCGCTCCTGTGTGTCTGTAGCATAGGGGGCGGCCATGTTGGAGAGCAAGCGCAGCACAAATGAGCGTCTATGGGTGAGTGTCAGCCAATCCTGTTTCCTTGCTGTCTATAAGTAGGCTGGGAATTTTACATTCTGTGCCAGTGCTTTGTTGTAGTTACTCTGTACCCTAGCTCTGTGCTCCCGCAGAATGTTCTGTGCGTCTCCAGGTATTCTGGTCCCATCTCTGCTCTCCGAGTTGTCTGCCGTCTCTCGCTACGTAGTACCCGTCAGCCCTCCAGAGCGCAGTGACGGTTAACCGCTCACCCGACGGTACTTTCGTATTCTCCGGAGCCCCGTGGTGGTTCACCAGCTTCTTCTTGTGTCTCTCAGTCATGTCTTCGCATGATCAAGAGGACATTCTTCACAGTTCTTCATTCACGTCTTTGCATCATCAAGTGGACATTCTTCACAGTTCTTCATTCACGTCTTCACATCATCCAGTGGACATTCTTCATAGTTCTTCATTCACGTCTTCGCAGTAATCAGTGGACATTCTTCAGAGTTCTTCATTCGCATCATCCAGTGGACATTCTTCACAGTTCTTCATTCACGTCTTCGCATTAATCAGTGGACATTCTTCACAGTTCTTCATTCACGTCTTCGTATCATTCAGTGGACATTCTTTACAGTTCTTCATTCACGTCTTCACACCATCCAGTAACCAATTCTTCACAGTTCTTTATTCACGCTTCCACGTGATCCAGCAAACTTCTTCACAGTTCCTCAGCCACGCCTCCTCATCATCCAACAAACAATTCCTCTTCGTGTTCTCCAATTTCGTTCTTCAGGAGTCCGGAAACCTCAGTCTCCACAGTCCTTCAACCTAGAACTCATTAGTCACAGACTTTTGGTCAGCTACACTAAGATCTGTTGTCGTTAATAAAATATATGAAAAGGAATTATCTTCGTCCTCCTTGTTTCCTGCACAAGGAGCATCTACTCCTTCGGTTGGTCTGAGTCCAACGGATTCACAAAAACAGTCGGTCATGACAGCCGTTGTCAGACTTCTGACCGCCGGCATCCTGAGCGCTGGTATTCCGTACCCAACCCACAGTCTGGGAAGTTTACCATAGTCACCAAAGGGAAGGAAGGGACCCACTACATAGCTTCTGGGGGTGTTATTTTTCTTGTCTCTACCCAGCTGATTAGTGATAACTTATTTGTGGATGGCAACCATTGAGTATTTCAAAAGAAATGAACCATAACACTGTGACAAATCTTTAAGTGCAAGGGAACTGAAAAAAATAAACTGCATACTGCCCACCTACATGTGTGATACACAGAAATATACACATGTACCCCAATATTGCACAAATAATAAGAACACAAAATGAAACATACTGATGACAATGATAAGGATGGGTGAACTCCAGGTGAATCATCTGCCAGTCTGCAGGTTGGTTTATAGGATGGAGAACAAGGGTAATACAGGGGCTGCACAGGTTCTGCAGATATTTTTGCTGCTGACCCAAATAGTACTGAACTGCCAAATTCTGAGGGTGCCTCCATGTGTCTCCTGAACCGGTCGATTGTCCTCTAGAAAGAGAAAACGGTCTCTGTATTATTATCCTTTCATTTCTGCAGAAATAATGGAATGTACCTGGGTGACATTCCTGAGTTATGTGTGAGAAAATGTAACCACCTATGGGTAACTCCAGTGGATTGACTGGCACATTAAAACATACACTCTGGTGCCCAGGTTAAAGCCTTCCAATCTTGAATTAGAGAAAGAACAGCCTTGCCATGCAATCTATAAAGGGAAATTGAATAACAGTTTGACAACTCTAAATGCAAGGAAATAAAACAGCACCCACCTAAATGTTCCATACGCAAAATAAAATACATACACCCGTATTGCCTAGTGTTGGGGCTGCTTTGACAGACAGCCCACAGCTAACACTCCCCTTCCCAGCACAGTATAGGCTGCATCTACCTCCCCCATGCAGGGCCCGATGCAGGGGATGAACTGTGGCTACTTAAACCACTCTTTGCAACCAAAGCAGCAGAGAGACAGTTCATTTGTTGCTGCACCTCTAGTGCTTGGAGGCGCAGAATCCTGGGCACTGTGATGGCAAAGGGCAGGCCTGCCCCTGGAGGTGATCCCGCTGTGTGAGCGGACTATAAGAAGATAGAGAGGACTAATGCTACACCATCACGGCCCGCCCCAGAGTATACTTTCCATTACTACTGTATATTTCCTTAAACCCCTTTTAGACAGCGTATCCAAGTCACAGCCAGGATTTGCACACGGGTCCTTCTTTGGTGCGTCCCGGCTGAGTCCCCTTTCAGACTGACAGCCCAACCCGGCTTATTGCTTGGAGATGAGATGATTTCCAAGTGCCGCCTCTTCCTGTTCAGTGGACGGGTGCCGGGTTGCATCGATCGATCATGTGTTCAACCCTGCTCGGTACCCGAGTTGAAATACCGGGTCGCTCTACCCAATGTTATTTCAACTAGCCCCATTCAGACTGCGCCACAACCCAGATTGCTGCACATTCATGTGTAATAATGCGGGATATTGCTGGTGGTCTAAAAAGGGTATTAGTCAGCTCAAACCGGAAAAAAAAGATAACACGCTGAAGGCAGGAGCTTTTGGCGCAACAGCAGGCTAGGATGATGAAGGTATAACAAAAAAAAAACCCAACTACTAAAAAAAAAAAAAAGTGAGAAAGAACACATACTACCAATATAAATGTGTCATGCAAAGAAATAAATGGTAGTTACGCCACCCAGTGGCGACGTAACTACAGTGGGTGCAAGGGGGTAAAGCTGCTACGGGTCCCAGAGCACTTTTAGGGCCCGGTTCACACGTGCACCAACAAAGTTACACCTGCAAGTGAGACTTCGGGTCTAGTCCACTGACCGCCAAAAGTGAGAATCCGCAACAGTGGCATCAATAGGGTGTTGCAGGGGGTATGGCTTGCACCCGGTGACACCATGGTGACGGAAGACAGTCTCTTCGGCTGCTCTGTCCTGGCCTCCATCATTTTGGATTAAGAGGCAAAGCAAGCTTGTAAGGAGACGGTGAGAGAGGGGGGAGAAGATACAGGGAAAGAGAGAGAAATACTATGCTAGTCACAGCAGGCAAGAGGAGCTCTAGTGGAAAAGGGAGGAGGCCTCCGCAACAGGGTCCCACAGTGAGGAGGAGCGAGCAGTAGCACACGTCCACAGACAGTGACCGCACTGTGCCGTGTAGACATAAGCGCATCAGGGGATGAGCCAGAGCTGGACTTAGAATAAAGGAAGAGCGCTGACCTTGGTAAAGACAGAGGTTTGTGGACAAGGCAGTTTCACATACCAACCCCACTAGTGTCATGTATCCCCACTTTCCATGTGCAGGGTGGATCACACGGACATCACTCGAGTCTAACTGTAACCTCTACACTTGTACTGGACGCCTAAACATTATGTTACCCATCAGGGGTTCCCAATTAGGTCTATGCCAGTCACACACAGGAGGAGCTAGTTTATCTATTCTCACAAGTGGCTCATTGGCAGAGAATAGTGTTAGGCATGATACAGGGCAGTGCTGCTGGGTGTTAGGAGAGCGGATCACGTGGAACAAGGAGAAACACATTGGGGCGATTTGCACCCGCTGCCTACAGAGTTTCACAGTGACCCATGTTTTCCAAAAATAATTATAGTTAAGTCCTGTACACACAATTTTTGGAGTTATTTCTTTTTTAGGGTAATTCTAGTTTACTTGCATTATATGTCATGTAAGTTGTACATGGAATATTCATTAGTTTCCTGTGGAAAAGAACCTGAACAAAACATATTTAGACTTCATTCAAAAAGTATTCATTCTGGCAAACCTCACTTCACTTCCTTCTCGCCAGCCTCTCTGCCCATTCTCTGTGCCAGCCTCTCTTTCGATCCACTCTGCCAGCTGTTCTGCCCATCCTCTGCACCAACCTCTCCTCCCATCCTCTGCCCATCCTCTGTCTGCCCCAGCCTTTCTACCCATCCTCTGTCTGCCCCAGCCTTTCTGCAGATCCTCTGTCTGCCCCAAACTTTCTGCCTATCCTCTGTCTGCCCCAGCCTTTCTACCCATCCTTTGTCTGCCCAGCCTTTCTACCCATCCTCTGTCTGCCCCAGCCTTTCTGCCCATCCTCTGTCTGCCCCAGCCTTTCTACCCATCCTCTGTCTGCCCCAGCCTTTCTACCCATCCTCTGTCTGCCCCAGCCTTTCTGCCCATCCTCTGTCTGCCCCAGCCTTTCTACCCATCCTCTGTCTGCCCCAGCCTTTCTTCCCATCCTCTGTCTGTCCCAGCCTTTCTGTCCATCCTCTGTCTGCCCCAGCCTTTCTGCCCATCCTCTGTTTGCCCCAGCCTTTCTGCCCATCCTCTGTCTGCCACAGCCTTTCTGCCCATCCTCTGTCTGCCACAGCCTTTCTGCCCATCCTCTGTCTGTCCCAGCCTTTCTGCCTGTCCCAGCCTTTCTGCCCATCCTCTGTCCCAGCATTTCTGCCCATCCTTTGTCTGCTCCAGCCTTTCTACCCATCCTCTGTCTGTCCCAACCTCTCTGCCCTCCCTGTCTGTCCCAGCCTCTCTGCCCTCCCTGTCTGCCCCAGCCTTTCTGCAGATCCTCTGTCTGCCCCAGCCTCTCTGCCCACCCTCTGCACCAACCTCTCTTCCCGTCCCGTTCCAGCCTTTCTACCCATCCTCTGTCTGCCCTAGCCTTTCTGTCCATCCTCTGTCTGCCCCAGCCTTTATGCCCATCCTCTGTCTGTCCCAGCCATTCTTCCCATCCTCTGTCTGTCCCAGCCTTTCTGCAGATCCTCTGTCTGCCCCATCCTGTCTGCCCCAGCCTTTCTGCAGATCCTCTGTCTGCCCCAAACTTTCTGCCTATCCTCTGTCTGCCCCAGCCTTTCTACCCATCCTTTGTCTGCCCAGCCTTTCTAACCATCCTCTGTCTGCCCCAGCCTTTCTGCCCATCCTCTGTCTGCCCCAGCCTTTCTGCCCATCATCTGTCTGCCCCAGCCTTTATGCCCATCCTCTGTCTGCCCCATCCTTTATGCCCATCTTCTGTCTGCCCCAGCCTTTATGCCCATCTTCTGTCTGCCCCAGCCTTTATGCCCATCCTCTGTCTGTCCCAGCCTTTCTGCCCATCCTCTGTCTGCCCCATCCTCTGCACCAACCTCTCTTCCCATCCTCTGTCTGTCCCAGCCTTTCTACCCATCCTCTGTCTGCCCCAGCCTTTCTGCCCATCCTGTCTGCCCCAAGCCTTTCTGCAGATCCTCTGTCTGCCCCAACCTTTCTGCCTATCCTCTGTCTGCTCCAGCCTTTCTACCCATCCTTTGTCTGCCCAGCCTTTCTACCCATCCTCTGTCTGCCCCAGCCTTTCTGCCCATCCTCTGTCTGGCCCAGTCTTTCTGCCCATCCTCTGTTTGCTTCAGCCTTTCTGCCCATCCTCTTTCTGCCGCAGCCTTTCTACCCATCCTCTGTCTGCCGCAGCCTTTCTGCAGATCCTCTGTCTGCCCTAGCCTTTCTGCAGATCCTCTATCTACCCCAGCCTTTCTGCCCATCCTCTGTCTGCCCCAGCCTTTCTGCCCATCCTCTGCACCAACCTCTCTTCCCATACCCTGTTTCAGCCTTTCTGCCCATCCTCTGTCTGTCCCAGCCTTTCTACCCATCCTCTGTCTGCCCCAGCCTTTCTGCAGATCCTCTGTCTGCCGCAGCCTTTCTACCCATCCTCTGTCTGCCCCAGCCTTTCTGCAGATCCTCTGTCTGCCGCAGCCTTTCTGCCCATCCTCTGTGTGCCGCAGCCTTTCTACCCATCCTCTGTCTGCTCAGCCTTTCTACTGATCCTATGCTTGCCCCAGCCTTTCTGCCCATCCTGTTTGCCCCAGCCTTTCTGCCCATCCTCTGTCTGCCCCAGCCTTTATGCCCATCCACTGTCTGCCCCAGCCTTTCTGCCCATCCTCTGTCTGCCCCAGCCTTTATGCCCATCCTCTGTCTGCCCCAGCCTTTCTACCCATCCTCTGTCTGTCCCAGCCTTTCTGGCCATCCTGTCTGTCCCAGCCTTTCTGCCTTTCCCAGCCTTTCTGCCCCATCCTCTGTCCCAGCCTTTCTGCCCATCCTTTGTCCCAGCCTTTCTGCCCATCCTCTGTCTGTCCCAGCCTCTCTGCCCATCCTCTACCCCAGCCTTTCTGCCCATCCTCTGTATGCCCCAGCTTTTCTACCCATCCTCTGTTTGCCCCAGCCTTTCTGCCCATCCTCTGTCTGCCCCAGCCTTTCTGCCCATCCTCTGTCTGCCCCAGCCATTCTTCCCATCCTCTGTCTGTCCCAGCCTTTCTGCTCATCCTCTGTCCCAGCCTTTCTGGCCATCCTCTGTCTGTCCACGCATTTCTGCCCATCCTCTGTCTGTCCCAGCCTTTCTGCTCATCCTCTGTCCCAGCCTTTCTGCCCATCCTCTGTCTCTCCCAGCCTTTCTGCCCATCCTCTATCTGTCCCAGCCTTTCTACCCATCCTCTGTTTGCTTCAGCCTTTCTGCCCATCCTCTGTCTGTCAGGCTCTCTGCCCACCCTCTGCACCAACCTATCTTCCCATCCTCTTGTCTGCCCCAGCCTTTCTACCCATCCTCTGTCTGTCCCAGCCTTTCTACCCATCCTCTGTTTGCTTCAGCCTTTCTGCCCATCCTCTGTCTGCCGCAGCCTTTCTACCCATCCTCTGTCTGCCCCAGCCTTTCTGCAGATCCTCTGTCTGCCCCAGCCTTTCTGCCCATCCTCTATCTACCCATTCTCTACCCCAGCCCCAGCCTTTCTGCCCATCCTCTATCTACCCATCCTCTACCCCAGCCTTTCTGCCCATCCTCTGTCTGCCCCAGCCTTTCTGCCCATCCTCTGCAACAACTTCTCTTCCCATACCCTGTTTCAGCCTTTCTGCCCATCCTCTGTCTGCCCCAGCCTTTCTGCCCATCCTCTGTCTGCCCCTGCCTTTCTACCCATCCTCTGTCTGCTCAGCCTTTCTACTGATCCTATGCTTGCCCCAGCCTTTCTGCCCATCCTCTGTTTGCCCCAGCCTTTCTGCCCCAGCCTTTCTGCCCCATCCTCTGTCTGCCCCAGCCTTTATGCCCATCCACTGTCTGCCCCAGCCTTTCTGCCCATCCTCTGTCTGCCCCAGCCTTTCTGCCCATCCTCTGTCTGCCCCAGCCTTTATGCCCATCCTCTGTCTGCCCCAGCCATTCTTCCCATCCTCTGTCTGTCCCAGCCTTTCTGTCCATCCTCTGTTTGCCCCAGCCTTTCTGCCCATCCTCTGTCTGTCCCAGCCTTTCTGCCCATCCTGTCTGTCCCAGCCTTTCTGCCTGTCCCAGCCTTTCTGCCCATCCTCTGGCTGCCCCCTCCTCTGTCCCAGCCTTTCTGCCCATCCTCTGTCCCAGCCTCTCTGCCCATCCTCTATCTGCCCCAGCCTTTCTGCCCATCCTCTGTCTGCCCCAGCCTTTATGCCCATCCTCTGTCTGTCCCAGCCATTCTTCCCATCCTCTGTCTGTCCCAGCCTTTCTGTCCATCCTCTGTTTGCCCCAGCCTTTCTGCCCATCCTCTGTCTGCCACAGCCTTTCTGCCCATCCTGTCTGTCCCAGCCTTTCTGCCTGTCCCAGCCTTTCTGCCCATCCTCTGGCTGCCCCATCCTCTGTCCCAGCCTTTCTGCCCATCCTCTGTCCCAGCCTTTCTGCCCATCCTCTGCACCAACCTCTCTGCCCATCCTCTGTCCCAGCCTCTCTGCCCACCCTCTGCACCAACCTCTCTGCCCATCCTCTGCCCCAGCCTTTCTGCCCATCCTCTGTCTGCCCCAGCCTTTCTTCCCATCCTCTGTCTGTCCCAGCCTTTCTTCCCATCTTCTGTCTGTCCCAGCCTTTCTGCCCATCCTCTGTCTGCCCCAGCCTTTCTGCCCATCCTCTGTCTGTCCCAGCCTTTCTGCCTGCCCCTGCCTTCCTGCCCATTCTCTGTCTGTCCCAGCCTCTCTGCCTACCCTCTGCACCAACCTCTCTGCCCACCCTCTGCACCAACCTCTCTTCCCATCCTCTGCCCCAGTCTTTCTGCCCATCCTCTTTCTGTCCCAGCCTTTCTGCCCATCCCCTGTCTGCCCCAGCCTTTCTGCCCATCCTCTGTCAGCCCCAGCCTTTCTGCCCATCCTCTGCACCAACCTCTCTGCCCATCCTCTGTCCCAGCCTCTCTGCCCACCCTCTGCACCAACCTCTCTGCCCCAGCCTTTCTGCCCATCCTCTGTCTGCCCCAGCCTTTCTTCCCATCCTCTGTCTGTCCCAGCCTTTCTTCCCATCTTCTGTCTGTCCCAGCCTTTCTGCCCATCCTCTGTCTGCCCCAGCTTTTCTGCCCATCCTCTGTCCCAGCCTTTCTGTCCATCCTCTGTCTGTCCCAGCATCTCTTCCCACCCTCTGCACCAACCTCTCTTCCCATCCTCTGCCCCAGCCTTTCTGCCCATCCTCTGTCTGCCCCAGCCTTTCTGCCCATCCTCTATCTGCCCCAGCCTTTCTGCCCATCCTCTGTCTGCCCCAGCCTTTCTGCCCATCCTCTTTCTGTCCCAGCCTTTCTGCCCATCCTCTATCTGCCCCAGCCTTTCTGCCCATCCTCTGTCTGCCCCAGCCATTCTTCCCATCCTCTGTCTGTCCCAGCCATTCTTCCCATCCTCTGTCTGTCCCAGCCTTTCTACCCATCCTCTGTCTGACCCAGCCTTTCTGCCTGCCCCAGCCTTCCTGCCCATTCTCTGTCTGTCCCAGCCTCTCTGCCCACCCTCTGCACCAACCTCTCTGCCCACCCTCTGCACCAACCTCTCTTCCCATCCTCTGCCCCAGCCTTTCTGCCCATCCTCTTTCTGTCCCAGCCTTTCTGCCCATCTCCTGTCTGCCCCAGCCTTTCTGCCCATCCTCTGTCAGCCCCAGCCTTTCTGCCCATCCTCTGTCTGTCCCAGCCTTTCTGCCCATCCTCTGTCTGCCCCAGCTTTTCTGCCCATCCTCTGTCTGCCCCAGCCTTTCTGCCCATCCTCTGTCTGTCCCAGCCTCTCTGCCCATCCTCTGTCTGTCCCAGCTTCTCTGCCCACCCTCTGCACCAACCTCTCTTCCCATCCTCTTGTCTGTCCCAGCCTTTCTTCCCATCCTCTGTCTGCCCCAGCTTTTCTGCCCATCCTCTGTCTGCCCCAGCCTTTCTGCCCATCCTCTGTCTGTCCCAGCCTTTCTGCCCATCCTCTGTCTGTCCCAGCCTTTCTGCCCATCCTCTGTCTGTCCCAGCCTTTCTGCCCATCCTCTGTCTGTCCCAGCCTTTCTGCCCATCCTCTCTGCCCCAGCCTTTCTGCCCATCCTCTGTCTGTCCCAGCCTTTCTGCTTATCCTCTGTCTGTCCCAGCCATTCTTCCCATCCTGTCTGCCCCAGCCTTTCTGCACATCCTTTGTCTGCCCCAGCCTTTCTGCACATCCTTTGTCTGCCCCAGCCTTTCTTCCCTTCTTCTGTACCAGCCTTTCTGCCCATCCGCTGCCCGTGGCAGCCTCTTTTCCCTTCTTCTGCACTCGCCATTTTGTCTGTCCTCTCTCTGCACCAGCTTTTCTGCCATTATCTATCTGCACCAGCCTCTCTTCCCTTCTTCTGCGCCAGCCTTTCTACTCATCATGTGGGCGCCAACCTTTCGCCAATCTGCTGATTGCGCCAGCAGATCCTGTATGCACCAACCTTTCTTCCCCTCTTCTGTGTTGCATAGAGGAATGTCCTTCTAGAATCAAATTTTGCTATGGGGCCCACAATATTCTAGCTACACCCCTGCATTCACCCCAAAATGGCACAAATAATAAGCACATAAAATGAATCATACCTTATGTGAGAAGTCTGCAGGTGCAGCAAGGGTGCTTGGTGGTGATGGAGGACGTCGTGCAAGGGTCCTTGGTGGTGCAAAGTTGATTAGTGGTGCTGGAGGAGGTGGAGAAGCACAGACATCTGTACTTAAAGTTTCATTAAAATTTGGTTTTCCAAGCATATCTGCAGATGAATAAGATTGTCCCACACTGCCAAATGCTTTTGGTGCACCTCCAGGTCCCCTGAGAAAGTCTAATGTCCTCTAGAATCAGAAAACAAAGTGTAAACAATTTCTACAGAAATACACAATAATAGCAATCAGTTGTTTATGTGTGATAAAAAAAATAAACCAGCTCCGAGGCATGACAATATCACAGTGGAGCTACTGGCACATTAAAATATCCACTCCGATACCCAGGAAAACCACTTGGCATATTATTATAATTACAGAAGAAGAATCCCTGACTCCTGCCACGTAGTATCTCAAGGAAAAGAAATAAACAGTGTGACAACTCCAATTGCAAGGAAATAAAGATGCATTTTACCCACCTAAACGTTCTGCACACAGAAATAAATACATACACCCCAACATCTGGAGGACTTCACACCCTAATATCGAACTCTAGAGGTAATAATATCATAATATGGGTAGAATCATTGAGACAAACTACTGAGTGACCAACAGAAACATGATTACTCCTATGGGGGAACTAGGTACAAGCTACTTAGTGTTATACAAACGTGACCTTATACATCATTGCGCCAAACAGCCCCTTTCATTACACCAGGTCCCATGAGACCCTTCTAGCATCGGGAGTCTTCTATGAGTCTTTTGGCCGAAAATTTGACTTTGCTGCGATGCAACTAGGACGCACAGGAGACTGTGCTGATTAATGTGATATGCGACACTTGTATATCTGTGTGCGACTCTGTCTCTAAATCAGTGGCTGCGGCTTTATTCCATGCCAAGTTCCGTTGTGCTTCATACACAGACTCAGTCGCACACAGATATACAACATATCAAATTAATCAGCACAGTCTCTTGGTGAGTCCTAGTCACATTATGTAGATGTATGAGATTAACATACCGTCGCACAAGATCCCCGCGATCACAATGCCGCCGCCAGGATCCCACACAGCGGTACAATGCCGGCGCCACAGAGTAGACTTTTCTCCCTCTATGGATCTCCACGACACCCATAGTGGGAGAATATAACCTGTGGCGAGCGCAGAGAGCCACCGTGCCCGCAGCGTGGTGAGCCCGAAAGGTGCTTACTAGCGCACACCCCGCTGCCGGCATCCTGGGATGCCGTCGTCGGTATAATGACACCCAGCATCCCGGCCATAGGTAAATCATACTGATCCCATGAGGACACATCTGTGACCTTCATTAATATAAATGTCATTGCAGTGTGGTGAATTCTATGATTATGCCATCTTCCAGTAATACAGTGTTGTGAAATTCCTGCTACTATTGTTCACCATTATTTTTTATTTCTATTTTTATGTATTAAATGTGTGTCTGTATAAAAGAATATTAAATGTTTACATAGTAAATGAGCGGTCTCCATAACATTTTTTTGACACAAAGTAGTGATATACTGTATATTATATGATATACACCAGCACAGTGATAATGCCCTCCTTTTTACACTCCCCGAAACTGCATAAATAATAAGCACACAACAGAAACATACCGGGTGTGATTCGGTGGCTGCTGAGCCGATGAAATATGGAACACGAGAACCCAGAGGCGACGCAGGTGGAGCACTCTGAGCTCCTACACCAAAGACTGGAGAAGGAAAGGCTGCAGAATGTGTTTGTAATTGTATAGAACCAAAGAGTGCCGACCCGCCAAATCCTTTTGGTTCCTCTGCAGGTCCCCCAGACAAGACTAATGAGCCCTAGATACAGAAAACAAAGGTTTCTTTATTATTATCCTTTACTTTGAAAGTGTAAAAATTTTCTGCAGAAATACACAATAACCGCTAACGTGGATGTGCCCGAGTAACACCCCTGAGTCATGTGACATAAAATGGAACCACCTCTGTGGCACGTCAGTATTGTAATGGGGTGACCGCTGCACTAAAATATCCACGTTGTTGCCCGGGACTGGTATTTACTAATAGAAAAAGAAAACGTTATTGCAGATTACAGTTGTTTTTGGTGATATAAACATTAGGATGTCCCGAAATCGGACCATACATAATCTGCTCTGTGCAGTTTCCTCCCTGCTACCCGATGCTGGAATGGGTATGGATGACAGGGCTGATCCTTATAATTTTGACTGTTATTGGTCGACATGGCAAATGTCAACATAATGAAAAGGTCAACATGGTCAGGTCAACACTGAAAAAGGTTGACAGGCACAAAAGGTCGCGACTTGAAAAGGTCGACCTGACAAACGGTCACACAAAAAAGGTTGACACAACAGTGTTTCATATTTTTGGTGTCACCGTCACGGCACATGGAACCCCAATTAGTGTACCATGTCCCCTCGCATGGATAGCTTCACTTGCCATGCTTTGGGCAAGGTGGCCCCCTTCGCTACCGCTGCGCTTGGCATAGGTTACTATTCCCAATCATAGTCCACGTGGATGGTAGAGAATGAAAAAGGTGAAAAAAAAACGTGTCAACATAATGACCATGCTGACCTAAAGCATGTCGACCATTTGTGGTCGAACTATTGACTGTCAACCTAACTAAGGTCGACCTGTCATCCGTATACCTGGTGTAATATGGGGTCGCCCAAGTTGAAATCGTGGCTCAAAATTGTATCTGAGTATTTTGCAATTCAATAGAACATCGGCGCTCACTGAAAACCTGAGCTGGTGAAAAGGTGGGAAAAGTAGTAGTGCCGTTCCTCTGAGACACCCCTCTCAATGAATAAGAATATACTTGGAAGCCTCCAAATAGTAAAATTTGCGCAATAATGTTATGTCACTTTTCATGATACAGTATTTTATTCTAAAAATCTTAAAATGGAGTGGATCATGTGGCGCACGTATGTTGGGTACTGTGTTGATAGTAAATGTTGTTTCTGAACTTCCAGATGGGAGTTCCAAGGTTTATATCCAGCTTTTTACAGACTGGTATTTAAACACTTTGGGCGGTATTCAATTCTTTTCACCCCCTTCCACACCCGTTCTGTTTCTCCTGACTGGTGTGGTATAATAATTTCAGCTCACTACCCCTGGGGTAGCGATGGTGCCCAACCCTTTACGCAGCTAAACCTGATTTCTGTGGGCCCGATATGCGCGATAACGGGGATCACTTTAGAAATGAGATTGGGTGTGATATATCATTTGAATACCGCCCTTTGAATAACATCAGAGACAATTGAATGTTCCCCGAATTACTGTAAACACTTTGAGTGACTGAAGTATACTTGTTGGCTATCATTGTACAGCTGATTAAATTAAATGTAAACATCTATCATTTGACACATTTTAACTGCTGCCAATTATGTCCGATACCGGTCTTCTACACTGTCCTGCGATCTTATTTGCCAACTTTTCAAGGTCCAAGATGATTTCCCAACTGTTTTATGCACTTCACCGAGGCGTGAAGGAAAGCAAGATGGGTAAGAGGAGGCTGGGAGGAGTAGTGATCCAAGGCATGCAGCACTACCTTACAGATTGTGAGAATGTGGGATCCATCCTGCGGGACTGAGGTGGGGGATATAATACATGTGCCATGCACCGGGAGGTAAGCAAGCACTGCAAATAGAGGTCAGATATGGCAAAGAAATGTAAAAAAAAAACACCCGGTGCGGCCTAGCCTCAGACGCTATTAGACGTTGTCACCATGCAACTCCTAAAAAACAACAGTGAAACAAAGAAACACAATAATCCTTTTCCAGGCTCCACACAATTAAACAATGAGCAACTGATAATTGCACTGCAATAGCAATCAGTTGTATAAAACAGCACCGGGATATGTGTAAACCAGCTCCGGGGCATGACAATATCACAGTGGAGCTACTGGCGCATTAAAATATCCATTCCAATGCCCAGGAAAACCACTTGGCATATTAATAGAATTACAGAAGAAGAATCCCTGACTCCTGCCATGTAGTAAGTATCTCAAGGAAAAGAAATAAACAGTGTGACAATTCCAATTGCAAGGAAATAAAGACGCATTTTTACCCTCCTAAATGTTCTGCACACAGAAATAAATACATACACCCCAACATCTGGAGGACTTCACACCCTAATATTGGACTCTAGAGGTAATAATGGGCCTAATTCAGACCTGATCATTAGGGTGCGTTTTTTGCATCCCTGCGACCAGGTAGTCGCCGCCTAAAGGAGGAGGAGGTAATCGCTGTGCAGGTGTGCAATCACATGTGCAAAGAGCTGCACAAACAGAAGTTTGTGCAGTCTCTGCACAGACCAGGACTTACTCTTCCGGTGCGACAATCGGGGCCGGAGCTGACGTCAGAAACCCTCCCTTCAAACGCCTGGTCCCTCCTGAGTTTCTCCGGACACTCCCTGAAAACGGTCAGTTGCCACCCACAAACGGCCTCTTCCTGTCAGTCACCTTCCGATCGCCCGTGCAATCGCTTTTTACGCCAATGCTATCGGTATGCCCGGTGGAGTTGTCCGACGCGCCGGCGCATTGCGGTGTATACGCATGCGCAGTACAGACCTGATCGCCCACTGTGTGAAAACGCACAGCAGTGATGGGGTCTGAATTAGGCTCAATATCATAATATGGGTAGAATCATTGAGACAAACTACTGTGTGACTGCAACAGAAACATGATTACTCCTATGGGGGAATGAGGTACAAGCTACTGGGTGTTATACAAATGTGACCTTATACATCATTGCGCCAAACAGCCCCTCTCGGTATAATGACACCCAGCATCCCGGCCATAGGTAAATCATACTGATCCCATGAGGACACATCTGTGACCTTCATTAATATAAATGTCATTGCAGTGTGGTGAATTCTATGATTATGCCATCTTCCAGTAATACAGTGTTGTGAAATTCCTGCTACTATTGTTCACCATTATTTTTTATTTCTATTTTTATATATTAAATGTGGGTCTGTATAAAAGAATATTAAATGTTTACATAGTAAATGAGCGGTCTCCATAACATTTTTTTGACACAAAGTAGTGATATACTGTATATTATATGATATACACCAGCACAGTGATAATGCCCTCCTTTTTACACTCCCCGAAACTGCATAAATAATAAGCACACAACAGAAACATACCCGGTGTGATTCGGGGTCTGCTGAGCCGATGAAATGTGGAACACGAGAACCCAGAGGCGACGCAGGTGGAGCACTCTGAGCTCCTACACCAAAGACTGGAGAAGGAAAGGCTGCAGATTTGGTTTGTAAAGAACCAAAGAGTGTCGATCCGCCAAATCCTTTTTGTTCCTCTGCAGGTCCCCCAGACAAGACTAATGAGCCCTAGATACAGAAAACAAAGGTTTCTTTATTATTATCCTTTACTTTGAAAGTGTAAACATTTTCTGCAGAAATACACAATAACCACTAACGTGGATGTGCCCGAGTAACACCCCTGAGTCATGTGACATAAAATGAATCCACCTCTGGGGCACGTCATTATTGTAATGGGGTGACCGGTGAACTAAAATATCCACTTTGTTGACCGGGACTGGTATTTACTAATAGAAAAAGAAAACGTTATTGCAGATTACAGTTGTTTTTGGTGATATAAACATTAGGATATCCCGAAATCGGACCAAACATAATCTGCTCTGTGCAGTTTCCTCCCTGCTACCCGATGCTGGAATGGGTATGGATGACGGGGCCAATCCTTATTAGATCGATAGTCATTAGATCAACTGCTATTGGTCGACATGGCAAAGGTCGACATGGTCAAATGTCGACACTGAAAAAGGTCGACAGGCACAAAAGGTCGCCACTTGAAAAGGTCGACCTGACAAATACTCGACACAAAAAAGGTTGACACAACAGTGTTTCATATTTTTGATGTCACTGTTACAGCACATGGAACCCCAATTAGTGCACCATGGCCCTCATTCCGAGATGATCGTAGCACAGCTACGATCATTCACACTGACATGCGGGGGGACGCCCAGCACAGGACTAGTCCGCCCCGCATGTCAGTGCCGGCCACCCCCACAGAAGTGCGAAGGCCTTTGCACTTCAAGAGTAGCTCCCGACCAGCGCAGCTTTAGCGTGCTGGCCGGGAACTACTCGTCGCTCCCCGGCCCGCAGCGGCTGCGTATAACGTCACGCTGCTCCCCGGACTGCGCCCACGAAATGGCGGCAAACGCTGCCGTTCCGCCCCCTCCCGCCCAGCGACCGCCTGTGACTGTCAATCAGGCAGAGGCAATCGCAGCCCAGCTACGGCCTTCGGCCGTCTGGCATGCGCCGGCGCAGTGGGTACCCATTCGCTCGGCTGCGATAAAAAGCAGCGAGCGAACGGGTCAGAATGACCCCCCATGTCCCCTCGCATGGAAAGCTTCACTTGCCATGCTTTGGACAAGATGGCCCCTTTTGCTACCGCTGCGCTCGGCACAGGTTACTACAGAAGTTTGTGCAAGCTCTGCGCAGCCCAGGACTTATGGGCCCTACACATTTGTCGATCCGCCGCCGAGCTGCTCGACGGCGTATACGGCCGACGGGCGACCCGGCGGTGTGGGGGGGGGGGGCAGTGACGGGGGGAGTGAAGTTTTGTCACTCCCCCCGTCACCCGGCTCCATAGCAGTGCAGGCAAATATGGACGAGATCGTCCATATTGGCCTGCATGCACAAGCGACGGGGCACCGACGATGAACAAGCACGGAGCCGCGCATCGTTCATCGCTGGTGCCTCCACACTGAAATATATGAACGGTATCTCGTTCATTAATGAACGAGATCGTTCATATCTTTCATTCATATCGCCCAGTGTGTAGGGCCCATTATGCTGGGTACACCCTAATAGATATATCTGCAGATCAATAGATCTGCAGATATATCTATGGACGGATCGGGCAGTGTGCTGAGCATACACACTGCCTGATCCGTCGGGGACTGACGTCATGACCTGGGCGGGCGTGTACACACGCCTGCCCAGTTCAGCTGTCAATCACCGCCGGGTGCCACAGCATGTGACGGGTGGTCGGCTGGTCGCCCGTACACACACAGCTATGCGCCAGTATATTGGTAGATATATTGGCCATCGGCTGTGCTGCAGGGCCGACGCGATATGTCTGTGAACGATGGAGTTCACAGACATATCGCCCGTACACACTGGCCGACGGACCCGCAATATATATTGGCCGTTCAATAGAACAGCCGATATATTGGCCAGTTTGTACGGGCCTTACTCTTCCAGTGCTATGATCGGGGCCGGAGCTGACGTCAGAAACACTCCCTCCAAACGCCTGGTCCCTACTGCGTTTTTTTGGACACTCCTCTAAAATGGTCAGTTGCCACCCACAAACTTTTCTCGCACCATCCCGTTGCTGCCCGTCGCGCCTGCGCATTGCGATGCATACACATGTGTAGTTCAGACCTGATCGCCCGCTGTGTGAAAACGCACAGCAGCGATCAAGTCTGAATTAAGCCCATAGACCGAGGTGGACTACAAAGCACAGTGCAGCTGTCAGCAGTGGAAAAAAAGATGGGCCAGCCGCAAAAACACTTCCAGCGCAGCGAGGATGGAAGGCCCATTGCTGGATTAGAATTTGGTTGACCTTAAATTCTTCTTGATCTTGAACACTGATGGAATGAGAATGGGACTGAAGGGAAAAGAAGAGCATGATTTAGCACCAAAGGCTTCAATTGTGAGATGTGAAATGAGCTGGGAATCTATAAGGATTTCAGTAGTTCCAAGTGGAATGGCAGCAAAATGATCTTCTGGGGGCAGGCGTGGCCACGGCAGCTCAGGAGTAGGAAGCAGATCCCGGGAGCTCCCTGGATAAAACATCCTTATATATCATCCTGATACCCTCTGGTGTGCCAAACCACCCTGTTTCCCTTCCCTGCAGGGCACCGGCAGGCGACTTCCCCGCTCCCCCTGAGGTCTGTACGGCCGCGGCGGCACACTTCCGAATCCGAGGCCTATACCTCCTCCGGATCCCCGGCCTCAATTTTGGCGTCTCCCGGCCGCGCTGTGTCCGGAGCCTTGGAGGCGGCCTGCTGTCACCGCTGGACGCCGCGGAGAGGGGTGGAAGCAGCGGCTGGTCCCCCTCTTGATTGTGGGCTGAAATCTGTGGCCCCGAACACCGGAGCACACCCAGCAGCTCCTGGAAGGGGGAAGAGGGCTCTGTATGTGGCAGCCATTTCATGATCAGCTGCATGACCCCAGTGCTCTGGACTGCTACTCCAGGACATAAAAGGGATATTATTCTCATTTAAAGGCTGCCTGATCTGCAAGTGAGTGACTTTTACCTCCTGGGATCAATTTATACTTTGCCTGCATCTGCTATCTCATTTTACATACTAAAAGACTGCATCGCTCCTGATTTCCCCTATACTCTGGGACGCTGCCAGTACCTTATGTTATACTTGCCTACTACTCAGACGACCAGCTGTGGATGTATTTCTGCTTATTACAACCTTAAAAATTTATTATTGCCGTCTCCTTCTATATTTCTGACCTAAGAATATACCGGAGTGTTTGTTACTACCAATTGCCCGCCATGGTTCGGGACGGCCAGCGCGCGGCGGCGGCGAAGCTGGAGAAATTTGCCAGACAACCTAATCCACCTAACATACGGGCCTCGCAGGCTGCTGCGCAGGGGGCCTCTCCGTCCCACTCCTACTCCCCATCTGCATCAGCTGCTGAATCCCCTAACACACCAACAGCTCCATCCCTTCAACAAGTACTGGAGGCAATAGCAGGGTCGGAGCAGCGTCTTTCAGATAAGATGGAGAAAGTGCAGTGTGATCTCTTACTGCTTCGGCAGGACGTCCAACGCATACGAGAGAGAGTGGGAGAGGCAGAAACCCGTGTCTCGAATCTGGAGGATATGTGCGGTCCTATGAAACAGTCCATTTCCACGGTAACCCAGCAAGTAACATCCCTTCAATCCAAGATACTAGACATGGAGGGAAGGCTGCGTAGGAATAATGTGCGTTTTGTGGGCCTGCCGGAGAAGGAGGAGGGCTCCCAGCCTGAGGCCTTCCTAGAATCATGGCTTAAGGAATTGTACGGCGTTGAATCCTTCACGGCACAGTTTACGGTGGAGCGTGCACATCGGATACCATCTCGTCCTCTACCTCCTGGCGCCCCTCCGCGCACCTTCATCGCCAAATTTCTGCATTATAGGGATCGTGACTCGGTCCTCCGTTTGGGACGTACAAAAGGCCCTCTTGTCAGGAATGGAGTTACCGTGTCAGCTTTTCCTGATTTTGCCGCGGATGTCCAGAAGGATCGAGCCCAGTTTATGCCTATCAAGAGGCGCCTCAGAGACCTGAACCTCTCCTACTCTATGCTGTTTCCTTCCCGCCTTCGGGTGGTAGCGGACGGGGAAACCAAATTCTTCAATTCCCCCAGAGAGGCGGCCCAATGGCTGGACAGATATGCACCGGGAGCGCGCCAGCTGGCCCCGGACTGAGGCCCTGCATAGTCTAATGTTTGGGTGGGATCACCGGAGGCCTCTACCCATTGTCCAGGGAGCCCCCCCTTGGCGTTGGTGGCTCAGGATTTCTTTTTTTCTTCTCTTATTCTTGCTCGCTTGTTCTGGTTAAGGGCTTTGCCTGAAATTAGCATTTGAGAGTTGGGTTTGATTGTTTGGGATTTAAGTATGCCGAAGTTAGGGGTGGTATACGGGGAGGGAGGGGGAGATCAACGAACAGCTTGTTGCTGTTCCTTCTGCAAGTTTTTTTCTTTCTATAGTTTGTTATTTTTCTCATGCTTCAATTTGTTTTTGAGTATGTTTTTTTTGCTGTGGGAAGTATGTCTGATGCATTGGACACTGTCGTATAAGTTTCAGGGTTTAAGTATTATAGCACTGTTCCTGCTCGTACTAGCGATTTCCAGGAATACTCCCTGGGTTGTTCCTCTAGGTTACTACATAGCATACTACCAGGTCTATGGCTAATTTGAAATTTCTGACATGGAATGTTCGAGGTTTAAATAATAAGATAAAACGTTCCTTAGTTTTGACTACACTTCGGAAACATGGCCCGGATATTGCGTGTCTCTGCGAGACTCACTTGGAAGGGAATAGATTACTGTCACTTAGAAGACCCTGGGTGGGCTGGGCCTATCACGCTTCTCACTCCTCTTCCTCCAGGGGAGTGTCAATCCTGATAAGGAAATCGGTCCAATTTGAGTTGGTGTCGGTCAAAACTGATCAGTACGGTCGTTTTGTGTTCCTTGACTGTAGATTAAGTTCCCAACCCTACTACATACTGGCGGTTTATATCCCCCACCCCCTTCTCGTACGATGTGCTACAGCAGGCTGCTTCATTCATAGCCTCCTCCCCGGACACCCCGGTGGTCTGCTTGGGTGACTTTAACAATGTTACTAATTTAGCTTTAGACAGATGGCGCTCTCCGCAGGCTGCTGGGGTGCGCTCTAGTCCTACTAAATTTGCTGATTTTCTGAATAATTTGCAGTGGGTGGATGTGTGGAGAGTTCGGCACCCTACTACTAGCCAGTTTTCATGCTTTTCTGGCACGCATGGTTCGTTCTCCAGAATCGACCTGACCCTGCAGTCCCCCGTTCTTCTCCCCAGGGTGGTTGACGTCCAGTATGAGGCCCGGGGTATTTCTGATCACTCCCCTATGGTGTTGACTCTCGCTGTGGAGAGACAGAGGGGAAAATCATATTGGAAACTTCATCCTTCCTGGCTATTACAAATGGATGACTGCTCTGACCAGGTGACTCAGTGGGAGGGCTATTTTAATGACAATGTGGGCTCGGCCTCGGGAACAGTGGTCTGGGATTCGTTTAAGGCCTTCCTGAGGGGTACGTATATTAGACGCATTTCTGCCTTTAAAACGTCCTGCAGGGAAAGAGAGCGAACCCTTGAGAGTGACGCCAGAAATTTGGAATCTAGATACTTGGTAGATGGCACCCCTGCACTGAAGATACGCTGGCTGGCGGCCCAGTCGGCTTGGGTGGCTCATCTGTCTGATAAAAATTCGCGCTCGCTTCTATTCCAGGCTACTAATATTTATATGCAGGGCGATAGGCCAGGTGGCCTGCTGGCCCGCTTGGTGCACAGTGACCGCCCAGGATCTACCATTGCCCAGATGACCGGTAGCGATGGCTCCCTTGTGAACACCACGCCGGACATTGCGCAGCTATTCCGCTCTTACTATGCTGAGGTCTACAGTTCACAACTGGAAGACTCGGCATCAGACATCTCCGCTTATTTAAGAAATATTCCCGTACCCACACTCTCCTCGGAGGCCTCTGAGGTATTGGAGGCACCCCTGACTCTGGATGAGGTAACGGCAGCTATTGGCTTTTCTCCCAACGGCAAGGCACCGGGCTATGATGGCATCCCCTCAGAGGTATACAAGACCCACATTGATTTCTTTGGTCCTCGGCTTCACGCCCTATATTCTGATATTTTTGTTAATGATCAACTTCCCCCCTCTATGGCGGAGGCGGTTATTATAGTGATCCCGAAGCCCGGAAAGGACCCTAAATCCCCAGAATCCTATAGACCGATATCATTGATTCCCACCGACGCTAAGATCCTCGCCAAGATTTTAGCTGTTCGACTTAACACAGTAATCACCTCCATTATCCACTCCGACCAGACTGGCTTTATGCCAGGGATGTCCACTTCTATTAACCTACGTAGATTATATACCATTTTACAAGTCCCGCATGACTTTCCCTCCGACTCAGTAGTGGTCTCACTGGATGCCGCTAAGGCATTTGACAGTATTGAGTGGTCCTATCTATGGGAAGTCATGACATGTATGGGATTCGGACCTAATTTTATAAGATGGGTTAAATTACTTTATCAATACCCGACCGCCAGGATCTCGGTAAACGGCTATGTATCTCCCTCGTTCCGCTTGTATCGCGGGACCAGACAGGGATGCCCTCTGTCCCCAACCCTGTTTGCCCTGGCCATCGAGCCTTTAGCCTGTCTAATAAGGTCCCATCCGGGTATAGTGGGCATTCATACCGGCCCTCGGGAGGACAGGATTGCCCTCTACGCTGACGACATGCTGCTGTTCTTGCAGGATTACACCAAGTCTATGCCTATATTGTTGCAATTGATTGAGGAGTTCGGGGTTTATTCAGGCCTTCATATTAACTGGTCTAAATCCTCCATTATGCCTGTGATTGGCCCCCCCCCTGCTGTTCCTAAAGTCTCCCTACCGCTATGTTGGACGGCGAAATTTAAATATCTTGGGATTCAGGTAACCAATGACCCCTCTGACTTTACACCTCTGAACCTTGATCCGATCATGCAACAGGCTGCTCGTAAATCTAAGACTTGGTGTAAGCTTCCATTGACTGTATCTGGCAGGGTCAGCCTCGTGAAAATGATATTACTACCTAAGATTCTATATGTGATTCTTCAGTCCCCTGTATATATTCATCCATCCTTCTTTAGAAAACTGAATAGTGTCCTCTCCTCTTTAATTTGGGCTAACAAACGTCCTAGAATACAGCTGAACACGCTCACCAGGCTGCGCTGCGACGGAGGTCTGGCTTTGCCAGACTTTCAGATGTACTACTATGCCGCTCAGCTGACACATATTAGTGCATGGGTGCAGGATACTGGCGTCACTTCTCTCCATTGGGTATTTATACAATGCTACTTCCCCGGTTTGTCTCCTCTGCAGGTGTTACTGAGTGGGAGCCTGGCCCGGTTCCTTCCTCCTCTTCTATATCAGGCCATGAAGGTGTGGCAGGCACTAAGAATTCTTTTGAAATTTGATGGATTGGACCCGGACACCCCCCTCTGGTACTCTAAGTGGCTCCCTGAACTATATGTGCTCGAGGGACGGGAGGTTTGGGCCCCTAAATTAGTAGTTTCCATAAATCATCTCTATACGGATAATACACTTAAATCCTTCCAACAACTAAAAGACGAGTTTGATCTACCTAACTCCTATTTTTTTAGATACCTCCAACTCAGGCATGCTTTGCAGTCCCAATTCGCCACTTCCCCCCCTAAGATCATACCATTTCCCATTAAGACCTTTATAAGTATGCTGGGTCGGGTTAAGATGATTTCCCATGCTTATGGTTATCTACTCGCCAAACTGCATACTGACCCTTTGACACGTCTCCGTGTCAAATGGGAAGAGGATTTGGGCCCCATAGATGAGGAAAACTGGGCCCTTGCTTTGGAAACTCCGAGCAGGGTTACCAAATCCATCAGGTTTCAACAAATACAATACTTCCTTTTGCACAGAATATATATGACCCCGGCAAGACTGGCTAGACTCGGGACGGGCCGTGCGGGTGACTGCCCTAAGTGTGGGATGACTGCAGGTACTTTTTGGCATCTTATTTGGGACTGCCCGAAGTTGCGGGCTTTCTGGTCGGGGGTCGGGTCGATTCTGGTGAACACGGGGGTGGACGAGGCCATGCTTACCCCGCAATTTGTATCCTGGGAATGGGAGGATCTGATAGTGTATCTAGTCCAGAGGGCCTCTATGCTCGCAACATGTGTGCAATGGCGAAGGTGAGCATCGCGAGGCTATGGATGGCCCCCAAGGGCCCTACACTCCCCGCTTTTAAGGCACTAATAAACGACACAGTCTTCAAGGAACGATACATTTACATGAAACATAATGCTTCCGCTAAATTTGATAGAATTTGGTCTCCATGGCTGGAATCCATATACTCCTTGCCAGACCCTATAACTTAGTGGCACCAGGGTTGTTAACGAGTCCTGGAATTGCTAATATATGATTTATATAGGGCTACAAGCTTCCCTCTCACCCAATGGGTAGTGTATGAGAGATTGGCTCAACGCCCAGCTAGACAGGGTAGGATTTAGAGTGCTAATATCCCCCAATGTGTCTTCTTCCCCCTAGTTATTTTTTTGTTTTGTTTTCTCGTTTCTTCCTTTTTTGGAGCTTTCGGTGTTTGGTTTCTGTTTGATATCCCCTTTTTTTTTCTTTTTCTTTTTTTTTTTGAGGAGACTTACTCGGACAAGTTGTCCGTAAGAGTTTTAAAGGGGGAGAAAAACCAAAACTAAGTATAATGAGAGTTCTTGAACACTAGAGCACACGGATTAGATAAGATATTGGTATAAATAATTGCACATACCTAGGCACCTATGAACGTATGACATAATATCATAATAAGCCGAAAATGAATGATGTTACCCGATGTTGTCATGTCATTATGTATATGGTATGTTCCTGATATGCAATGTCTATGTGCAAACTAATCTCCTTCGAAATAAAAATACTTTATTTTAAAAAAAAAATGATCTTCTGGGAAATTTTGGAATGAATGATGGGGCGAATTTCATAGTAGAGGCTTTTAAACAAAGATGTTGTATTCACAACTAAACTTTATCGGCAGGATTGACTTTCCAAACTATCTTTTCCTTCCTGTCAGCGGGGATTGTGACCAGGCACTAGAAATTTTACGAAGAGACTGGATGACAATAGGTACTTCAGAGACAGGAAATAGGAGGCACAGGCAATTGTAGATGCACTCCATAAACCATATAAAATGGAGGCGTGCGAGATGATGAGTGGTAATGATTGTTATGGGCATGGTAACAGAAGGAACTAATTGTCTTGAACCTCTGATATATAAATTCTGATAAATTGTTCAAGATGCTGATTAACCCTCTTAGTCTGCCTATTTGACTGAGGACGGTAGGCCATTGAAAAAACAAGTTTTGCTCTGAGATTTATACACTATGTGACAGCTCTATTTGCAAGGAAATAAAATAACACAATTTATCCACCTAAATGCTTTGTACACAATGATAAATACATACATTCCTAATGCCTAATAGGGTACTGCTTTGACAGACAGCCCCCACCTTATGCGCCAATTTCCAACACCAGATACGCTGCACCTACCTCCCCCGTGAAAGCATTAATGCAGATGATGAGCTGTACAGTAGCTACTAAATCCATTCTTTGCAACTGGAGGAGCAGGAAGCCAATTCATTTGATGCACCTCTACTGCTTGGAGGTGCAGAATCCTGGGCATTAACTGTGATAGAAGTGGGCAGGCCTACACCTGAAGGTGAATCTGCTGTGTGAGCAGACTATAAGAAGATAGAGGTGACTATTGTTGCACCTCCACAGCCCATCACAGGCATCCTGGGCTACGGCTGAGGGGTGCTGCTGTAGAAGTTCCAAAAATAGAACTATGGTAAATGATAAAACCTGAAACAGATGAAGGTGGAAGGCATCAGCAGCCTGAAAACTTGCACCGGATCGTGGCTGGGACTTCGCAAATCTGAAGCTCACATGCAGCCGCCAGGGTATAAAAGGGGAAGAAGTCTGATGTACTGTATAACCACCTCTGGGGTGTCACCATAGTGGAGTGACTGGCGCATTTAAATATCAACTCCGATGCCAAGGAAAAACACTTGGCGTAACATCAGACTGACAGAAAAAGAAGCCCTGACTCCTGCCATGCAGTATTTTAAGGAGAGTAAATTAACAGTGTGACAACTGCAATTGCAAGGGGGACAAAAAAATACCCACCCAAATGTTCTGCAGATGGAAATAAATACACACACCAACATCTGGCGAACTGGAAGGTTCCATATAATGGGCCATACCATTGAGACAGACTATTGCATGACAGCAATAAAACTATTATTACTCCTATGGCGGGACTAGTGACAAGCTATTGAGTGTTACACCCTTTAATAATATTAAATGTCATTGCAGTGTGGCTAATCAAGTGATTATGCCATCTTACAGTAATACGGTGTTGTGAAATTAGAGATGAGTGTGTTCAGATCTCAGAGACTTCTCGCCAGACTCGGATCCCAGTACAAGCCAAAATGTCATCATCCCACTGTCGGATTCTCGTGGGTTTTGGATTCCATATAAAAAGCAGCGCGTCACCAACATTTCACATCGGACTTGGAGAGTGAGAGAGACAGACCTCTGTATCTCTGTGGATGGTGGCGTCGGGTGGGGTCAGTGTGTGCTCTCTTTGGGTTCTGTCATGTGTGCTGTTAGGAGTGCTGTCCTGTCACTGTGGTGTCCTGTGCGGTTAGGGGTGCTGCAGCTGTACATGGGTGTTGCTGTCCTGTCACTGTGCTGTACAGGGGCACTGTCCTGTATGCTGTAAAAAATACAGGGGTGTTGTAAAAGTACACTGGCCTTGCCTTGTATGCTGTAAAATTACAGGGGTGCTGTGAAAATAAAGGTACACTGGCCCTGTCTTGTATGCTGTAAAATTACAGGGGTGCTGTGAAAATAAATGTGCACGTCTTGTATACTGTATACCGTCTTGTATACTGTAAAAATATGGTGGTGCTGTGAAAATAAAGGGCCACTGTTCTGTGTGCTTAATAGTAAAGGGGTGCTGTCCTGTGAAATGAAGAACAAAAATTGAGGAAAAAATAGTGAAAGATCAGGAACCACTTCCAGTTCCTAGTACTAGTGCTGAAGCTGCTGCTGCCACCAGTCATGACATTAACGATGCAATTCCATCAACTTCGTCTGCTAAGGCCGATGCCCAATGTCATGGAGGGCATTTAAAATCCATTTAAAATCCAAGGAGCAAAAATGAATAACAAAAAAAAAGAAAAAAGAAAAGAAATGATCTGATAAGAAACGTAAAATTGGCAATATGCCATTCACGACACGAAGTGGCAAGGAAAGGCTATGTTCATGACTGGTGGTTCAGCTTCTCATGAAGATGGAAGCCCTCCTCCCTCTTAAAAAAATAAAAATAAAAATAAAGCTTGTTAAAGCACAGGAAAAAACAACTGTGCATTCAGAGATATCACAAATCCCCAAGGAGAGTCCAAGTGTGTGTGGTTGCGATATCTAGGCCTGATCTTCCCAAGACTGTATGGGAAGAGGAGGCTCATACCACCGTTTGCATGCCCCCTGCAAGTGCTGGGAGGAGCACCGCCAGCCCAGTTGCTGATATTGAGATTGAGGATGTCACTGTAGAAGTACACCAGAATAAGGAGGATATTGGTGTAGCTGGCGTTGAGGAGGAAGTTGATGATGAGGATTCTGATGGTGATGTGATTTGTTTGAATAAGGCACCAGTGAAGACAGTTGTTGGCTATGGGATGAAAAAGCCCATTGTCATGCCTGGGCAAAAAATAAAAAAATCCACCTCTTTGGTGTGGATTTATTTCTCTGTGAGGATGAGGATGTAAACACTGAAGGGGTTGAGGAATCGGAGGATGAGGACGACATCTTGCCTCTGTAGAGCCAGTTTGTGCAGTGAGAGATTAATTGCTTCTTTTTTGGTGGGGGCCCAAACACACCAATCATTTCAGCCACTGTCGTGTGGCAGACCCTGTCGCTGAAATGATTGGTTTGTTAAAGTGTGCATGTCCTGTTAATACAAGATAAGGATGGGTGGGTGGGTGGACCCAAGGACAATTCCATCTTGCACATATTTTCTTTGTCTGCCACATCATTCCAGGGGCCCTATCAGTCCAAGGGTGCTACCCCACTGCCGTTTAAGTCCAGGGGTGCTGTTGCCTGTCTGCTGTGCTGTGTAATTCTCTAGGGGTGCTGCCTATGCTGTATAAGTCCAGGGGTGCTGCCTATCTGCTGTATAAGTCCAGAGGCGCTGCCATATAATTCCAGGGATGCTGCTGTACTTGATCCTATAGCAGAATATGAAATAAGCTTCAACATCACAACTAGATTTATGAAAACATATAGCCACAAAGATGGAAATGGAAATTGCAATTTTGACGAAGAGTTTTCCAATAAAGTGCGGAGAGACCACATTTGTGGACAAAGTCAGTCAAACTCAGAAGAGACAGAATCATAATCCAGCAGAATGTGACATGGCAACATCTCCTACTTCATTTTCTCTGGCAACTGCCAGAGAAAACTAGATTTTGTCTGCCATATAATTACAGGGGTGCCCTGTCTGAATCCGCTCATCTCTAGTAGATAGATCTTCTAGTGTGCACTGTGTACCCGGCATTAGAGAGAGGTTCTTCTCAATTATATCATGTTAGGGACGTAAATTAATGGCTCCAATTAGTCAACCTTAACTTTGATTTATTATTAATGTTCCACATTTTGGAATTATTTACACGATGCGCTGCTAGGCGCGGCGGCTCGCGCCAGCGTCCGGCCGTTACTAAGCAACGGTCCTGGCGCGTCACGTCCGCCGCGCCTTCTCCTGCTCCCCGCCTGGCAACACCAGGACGCTGAGTGTGCTGAGCCGCCGGGTCCTTGGCAAAGGGGACGCCACAGGCGGACCGCGTTCCCCGTTGCCATATAACTAATTCCACCTGTCAGTTTGGAGTCGTGCAGCAGGTCAGCTGCACGACATAAGTAATTAGGGTCTCTGTTGTGATTGGAGGAATTCCTTGTTATATTATCCCTCACTACCTGACACAGACGCCGGTGATAGCTTCTGTCTAGCTGCTTCCTGCCTTGAAGTGTTCCTGTCCAGGAGTCCTGTGGCTTTGCCTGTTCCTGATCCAGTATCATGTTTCTTGGTGTCCACTGGTTTATCGTCGGAATTCTGCCTGTCCTCCGGTCCTGAGATCCTCTGTCTGCTACTTTGGGGGTTCCTGTCCTTTTGCCAGTATTCGTACCGGTTTCGTGAGTAGCGGCTTTGCCACCTCCCTCGGCCTAGGCTGTAGCTACTTGTTGTATTTGCTTTAAATTTTCTGCAGAGGGTTCTGCGTATGCTGTCCTCGCCGGTACACAACGGTGTTGTGTCGGCGTGTTAACAGCACTGCCGCACATACTTTATTTAAGTTCTGTAGCACCCCTAACTAGGTACTTCCTTCTTTAGTTAGAGGTTCCCCTTGTCATCGCCCCGTCTCAGTCTACGCCTTGTCTCCAACTAAGACCGGGGGGCATCGGAGTTGGGCAGACATAATCCGCCCTTCAAACGCGGCTGCCGTGGGCCCAAGAAACCATAGTCACGCAGGCGTAGGCTGACAACGAGGGTGAGACAACAGAGTTAGGGCTTCTTGGGGGTGCTGTCGAGCTCTGTTTATACTGCAGCTTGCGTTCCAGTGCTTGGGGCCTGTCCACCCCGAGTACCGAGTACTGCGAACGTAACATTATCACCGGCCAAAAACAAAAAAAATAAAAAAATCTAAGTCTGATATTTTAACCAGGATGGCCTTGAAATTCTGTCCTCATGAATCCAGCAGTATTAGGACAGAATCCCAGCCAGCTTTTGGCCAATCAGATTCAGGAACTCACTCAGATGGTGCAGGATCTTACCCTTCGGGTAAGGTTGCACGAAGATCTTTTGCGAGCCTCCCTGGGTATGATTCCTGAACCAAAAATGCTCCTTCCTGACCTCTTTTTGGGTAACCAAAAAGCTTTCTTTAATTTTAAGGAAGCCTGTAAACTTTATTTTCGTTTAAGGTCCCAGTCCTCAGGTACAGTCTCAGCGGGTGGGCATTGTGATGTCTTTGCTCCAAGGCGATCCACAAACCTGGGCTTTTGGGTTAAAAACCGATGATGCAGCCTTGCTTACAGTGGATGCCTTCTTTAAGTCATTAGGCCTTTTGTATGATGACCCAGATAGGGAAGCGTCAGCTGAGAGCCACCTACGTGCACTTAAACAGGCAAAAAATCCTGCAGAGGTATTATGTACAGAATTTTGCCGTTGGTCGAACGACTGTGGCTGGAATGATCCTGCCCTGCGCAGTCAGTTTCGCCTCTGTCTGTCTGAAGTAATCAAGGATAGTCTCCTTCAGTATCCAGCTCCGGAGACTTTAGATAAGCTCATGGAGCTCGCTATCAAGATAGACTGCCGTCTCCGAGAGTGGAGGGCTGAAAGAGGAGCTAGTTTCAGGGCTGGTCCATGTGTGTATGCTCTCCCTGAGGACGTCGAGGAGCCTATGCAAGTGGGTCTTTCTCGATTATCTCCAGAAGAGAGAGCCAGAAGGCTAAACTTTGGACTCTGTTTATATTGTAGTGGCAAGGGACATGTTGCACGTAGTTGCCCAAATAAACAGGGAAACGCTTTGACCAAGTGAATTGTGAGGGGGTTCACTTAGCTCTGCAGTTAGTCTCCTCACATGATTATTTGCTAGTACCTGTTGAAATTTCTTCGGGGAGCCTTAGTTCTTTTGTGTCAGCCTTCATTGATAGTGGAGCTGCTGGGAATTTTATGGATCTAGCTTGGGCTCAGGCTCTGGGAGTTCCGCAGCTTCAACTTGATAGACCAATTACTTTGCACGGGTTAGATGGCGGTCCACTCTCTAACGGGGTAATTACCCATCGGACCCCACCAGTACAATTAACAGTGGTAGTGTTACATTCTGAAAAAATTGGTTTCTTCTCACTCGTTGTCCGGCCGTGCCTGTGGTATTAGGTCACCCCTGGCTCGTCCTCCATAATCCAACCATTGATTGGCAGTCTGGGGAGATTTATCAGTGGGGTTCTTTTTGTACCAAGGGATGTATGTCTCATCCGGTGCGGGTCGCTGTCGCCACTCCGGAACTCTTACCTTCGGTATATCAGGATTTTGCTGATGTTTTCTCTAAAGGTAATGCTGACATCTTGCCACCCCATCGGTCTTATGACTGCTCTATTGATATCGTTCCCAGTGCCACTCTGCCTAAAGGGAGACTTTATGCTTTATCCGGTCCCGAGACAAAGGCCATGGATGATTATGTGCAGGAAAGCCTGAAAAAAGGTTTTATTAGGCCCTCGAAGTCTCCATTAAGTGCTGGGTTTTTCTTTGTTGAGAAGAAAGACGAATCTCTAAGGCCGTGCATAGATTACCGGGCCTTGAATAAAATATCCATTAAGAACACCTACCCCTTACCTTTAATTTCGGTATTGTTTGACCAGCTCCGCACCGCGGTTATTTTCTCTAAGATCGACCTCAGAGGAGCATATAATCTCATCCGAATAAGATCTGGGGATGAGTGGATGACAGCCTTTAGTACTCAGTCCGGACATTATGAATATCTTGTAATGCCGTTCGGTCTGTCCAACGCTCCTGTGGTGTTCCCGGATCTAATTAACGATGTCCTCCGTGACTTTCTAGGAAACTTCATGGTCGTTTATTTGGATGATAATTTAATTTACTCAGTCTCCAGAACAGCATGTTGTCCATGTGCGGCAAGTGCTTCAAAGGTTACGGGAGAACCATTTGTACGCTAAATTGGAGAAGTGTGATTTCCACGTCACAGAGGTGTCCTTTTTAGGATATATTATCTCTCCAAAAGGGTTTTTCATGGAACCAAAGAAACTCCAGATTGTCTTAAATTGGGCACAACCCACCAATTTTAAGGCTATCCAAAGATTTTTGGGGTTCGCAAATTATTATAGATGTTTTATTCATGCCTTCTCTGACTAGGTCGCTCCTATCGTGGCATTAACAAAAAAAGGAGCTTATCCTTCTAATTGGTCGCCTCAAGCCGAATCTGCCTTCCGGGCTCTGAAACAAGCCTTTGCTTCAGCTCCGGTCCTCAGACACCCCAACCCAGACCTTCCTTTTATCGCCGAGGTGGACGCCTCAGAGGTTTGGTGTGGGAGCCATCCTGTCTCAAGATAACCCAGAGTCTCGGGAGTTACACCCTTGTGCCTTCATGTCCAGGAAATTCTCATCTGCTGAATCCAACTATGATGTTGGTAACCGGGAATTGCTGGCAGTAAAATGGGCCTTTGAGGAATGGAGGCACTGGCTTGAAGGAGCAATACATACCATTACGGTGTTTACTGATCACAAGAATTTACAGTACATAGAATCTGCAAGGCGGCTTAATTCCCGACAGGCGCGTTGGCCACTATTCTTTACCCGGTTCAAGTTCATCATCACCTATAGACCCGGTTCTAAAAACACCAAAGCCGACGCCCTGTCACGTTGTTTTCTTCCGGCTCACCAGAACCATTCTTCCGCAACTGCCATTATTCCAACATCTGTCATCCAGGCTGGCCTCATACAGGATTTATTCACACAGCTTGCCCAGGTTCAACAGCAGGCTCCCAGTAATACGCCTGTTGGTCGTCTCTTTGTTCCCGAGTTCTTGAGAAGCAGTGTCATTGCAGAGTTTCATGATAAGGTTGCTGGCCACCCTGGTGTCACTAAAACCTTGGAATTGATCTCTCGCTCTTTGTGGTGGCCTAATCTTTTTAAGGATGTTAAGGAATTTGTTCTTTCTAGTCAAGATTGTGCTAAGCACCAAGTGTCCCGATCTTTGCCTGTCGGGCAGCTCATGCCTCTTGCAATTCCACTTAGGCCATGGTACACATTTCTATGGATTTTGTGGTAGATCTTCCTCTTTCTTCTGGGTTTCAGGTAGTGATGAGCGGATTCGGTTTTACTCGGTTTTACTCGGTTCTCAAAACCGAATCTTATTGGTTCACTGATGTCACGTGTTTTGGATAGCCAATAAGATTCGGTTTTGAGAACCGAGTAAAACCGAGTAAAACCGAATCCGCTCATCACTAGTTTCAGGTCATTTGGGTGGTCGTGGACCGTTTTAGCAAGATGGCTCACTTCGGTTACCGTCCGCTCAAGTTTTGGCAGTTCTGTTTCTCCGTCATGTTTTTAGGCTTCATGGATTACCCGTGGATATTGTCTCTGATCGAAGACCGCAGTTTATTGCCCGTTTTTGGAAACATTTTTGTGCTTCATTAAACATGAAACTCTCCTTAACCTCTGGATACCATCCACAGTCTAACGGGCTGACAGAACGTGTCAATCAATCACTAAAACAATATTTACGTTTTTATACTGCCAAATTTCTGAACGACTGGTCAGATTATCTTCCTCTGGCCGAATTTGCTTACAATAATTCTTACCATTCAGCTACCAAGGTGTCTCCATTCTTTTCAGTTCTGGGTTTTCACCCTAGAGCCAATTCTTTTTTTCCTCATTGTCCAACTTCTTCTCTGGCTTTGACCGCCCGTCTCAGAAAAATTTGGAAGAAAGTACACCTTGCTCTAAAAAAATCCACCTTTCAGGGGAAAAAATTTTCGGATAGGTTCCGACGCCCATTGTCAAAATCGAAAAATATTGTAGTACATACACCACGTACTAACCACACACACATGCCCGCTGCGCGTGCACTTGTTCCGCCGTGCGTGCACATATCCGCAATTTGCGTATGATTGCTCCCGCGGTCCTGCGCGTGATATGGGTATTTACGGCGAAGTTTGTGAGCGCATAGAGGGTTATCAAAACATTATATATTTAATCCAAATAGTGCACATTGTACACATAGCCCCCCTGCACCACATCAGCAAGTATCAACAGTTTAAAAGATTCCAGGACTAGGGGATTCACCTTTGCATGATAGGAAGGGACAGACTAAGGTTATAAGGTGATGTCTAGTATCCAGCTGTAGGGTATTTTAAGGGTAACATTCCGGTGTTGGTTAGAGGAAGATCGCATGTTCCTGCGTATAGTTATGTGCAGAAGTAGAACATAGATATAAACTGTATTTACTGTATATTATGTATGCGGCGGGAATCCAGAGGAGACCACCCACAAGAGCAGTTGAGAAAGACATCGCCCACCTTTTCAAATCAACCTATGACCTCTCCTGTAATGTAAAGATGCATCTCTGTGTCCAATGGACAAAGGGATTACAGTATCCATTGTATTGTTTTTGGAAGTAGTGTATAAAAAGCCTGTTGCTGCCTGGCCGGTCAGAAGACTCTTAACGCTATCTACCTGATTAGCGGAGGACTGGACCAGGTTGCGCAAGCGAATATTCTCACGTATGTACATTGACTGTAGCCATTTACTCTGTTGTATATTGTAGTGTATAAATTGTATTGTTATCCCCTTCCAGATATATATGCTGAGGTGCCGGAGCCCAGTGTTTAACTACACATAGGTGTTGTGTCCTCTTTTCTCTGCTAGGGTTTAAAGCATATTACATTATCCAACTGTATAAGGTTTTAAAAGTGTATTGATAAGGTGTGTACGCTCTGCGTGTACTTTGTACCGTCAGCGCTGCATAAGGTTTAAGGTGTAACATCATTGCAGTGCTTTGCTGCATAAGGTTTAGAGTGTAATAATATCATTGCATTTCATTACGAATAAGGTTTAAGGTATATCGAGAGTGTGTGCACGCTGTGTGTACTTTGTACCACCAGCGCGGCGTTTGTAAGCTAAGTCCGTACAAGGTACGGGACTCTGTACGCAAATAGCGTACAAAGTACGTAGCGTGTGTATTAAGTCTAGCAGCCGCAGTGGCTCCATGGTAAAAGTGTGTTTAGAGGTATAGCTTTATGGTTTAAGATAATATCGACATTATCACCATGCACTTTAAGGTAGGAGATAAGGTGTGGTTGTCAACCCACAACATCAAGCTCCGACAACCCTCGGCTAGATTGGGACCCAGATTTATTGGACCGTTCCTTATTGTCAAAAAAGTCAATCCAGTGGCTTTTCGGCTACAGTTGCCTAAGTCACTTAAAATCGGCAACACTTTCCATTGTTCTCTTTTGAAGGCATATGTTCTTTCCAGGAGATTTCCTCAGAAATTTTCCAGGGTAGACCTCCGGTAGATGTTCAGGGTCAACAAGAATTATTAGTGGAAAAGGTCTTAGATTCTAAACTTTCTCGTGGTCGGCTCTATTTTTTGGTTCATTGGAAAGGGTACGGTCCACAGGAAAAGTCTTGGGTCCTGGACAAGGATTTGCATGCCCCTAGGCTTAGGAGGTTGTTCTTTCAGGAATTACCTCATAAACCCGGATATAGGGGATCTTTAACTCTTCCTCAAAGGGGGGTACTGTTAGGCGCGGCGGATAAGCAACGGTCCCGGCGCGTCACGTCCGCCGCGCCTTCTCCTGCTCCCCGCTCGGTGCCTGGCAATGCCAGGACGCTGAGCGTGCTGAGCCGCCGGGTCCTTGGCAAAGGGGACGCCACAGGCGGACCGCGTTCCCCGTTGCCATATAACTAATTGCACCTGTCAGTTTGGAGTCGTGCAGAAGTAATTAGGGTCTCTGTTGTGATTGGAGGAATTCCTTGTTATATTCTCCCTCACTACCTGACACAGACGCCGGTGATAGCTTCTGTCTAGCTGCTTCCTGCCTTGAAGCGTTCCTGTCGAGGAGTCCTGTGGCTTTGCCTGTTCCTGATCCAGTATCCTGTTTCTTGGTGTCCACTGGTTTGTTGTCGGAATTCTGCCTGTCCTGCGGTCCTGAGAGCCTGTGTCTGCTACTTTGGGGGTTCCTGTCCTTTTGTCAATATTCGTACCGGTTTCGTGAGTAGCGGCTTTGCCGCGTCCCTCGGCCTAGGCTGTAGCTACTTGTTGTATTTGCTTTAGATTTTCTGCAGAGGGTTCTGCATATGCTGTCCTCGCCGGTACACAACGGTGTTGTGTCGGCGTGTGAACAGCACTGCCTTTGTTATAGTTTTTGTCTTGGCGGCTGCGCCGCACATACTTTATTTAAGTTCTGTAGCACCCCAAACTAGGTACTTCCTTCTTTAGTTAGAGGTTCCCCTTGTCATTGCCCCGTCTCAGTCTACGCCTTGTCTCCGTCATTGTAATCCGCCCTTCAAACGGGCCTGCCGTGGGCCCAAGAAACCATAGTCACGCAGGCGTAGGCTGACAACTAGGGTGAGACAACGGAGTTAGGGCTTCTTGGGGGTGCTGTCGAGCTCCGTTTATACTGCAGCTTGCGTTCCAGTGCTTGGGGCCTGTCCACCCTGAGTACCGAGTACTGCGAACGTAACATGCGCATTTGTTGTACAGGGTTCTTTTCCTTTGTTTTGTAAATGTTTTCTCCTTAAAAATTGTACAATGTAAGGACTGCGTAGAGTTATCGCAAAACCTTGCGGCGTTAGAAGAACAGAGTTTGTGATCTTGCATTGCATCAGCTTTCCATTGCACTGCAGCACTAGATGGGCCAGGAGCTTCTGTGAGGCAAAAGAGGTTAGCATTGCTTCCTCCCAAAGTCCTACTTGTAATATGAAATTAGTTTCGACTAGAGTGGTAAGCTCCACTAGGGCAGGAGCTGAATAACAAAAAAATTCACTGCACAGTCCTGCTTAGTACTGTACTGAACCCTCCCAAACTCAACTTGCCCGATTCGGGGCTGCTGTGGGGGCTCACGAGGGGCTGATAAAACATCTAAGGGTCTGCGCTATTTAAAAATAAAATATGAATAAATTAAACAAGACACACAGGTATGCTCACATGCGTGTAACTGGGACACACAGGTACTGTATGCTCACATGCGTGTAAGTGGGAGCTGTGAAAAACGAAAATAAGGCATCTGCCACAAAATATGTAAATAAAAATGCAATTTAAAAATGGGAAAAAAGAAACAATATTTTCACAAAATGAGTCTCCAGATTCCGCGGAGGGGAAAATATCCAATCTTGATCCTGTGGTATACACCAGTTTATTTGCATCCCAGCATTAAATCCGATATTATCTTAATCCCTGAAAATGGAGAAGGGGGTACAAATTCAGAGGCTTTGGCCCCTAGTTTTTCAGTTTATCCAGTAATGTGGTAATTACGGTATATATTGCTTGGTTAAAGTCCTTTCTGTTCACACCAATATAGGAGTGGAGGTGAAAGTCTGTGTGTGAGTGGAGGTGAAAGCTTGATTGCGTGTGCCTATCTAATCTTTAATCACCTTCTTGACACTGTCCTCTTCCTCTTCTCGTAATGTGAAAAGTCATCAAATATGGAGGTGGTATGTTTGTAGCTAGCTATGATTCTGAGAACTTGGCAAGCTTTTCCAGGGGGACCACCTGTCGCTGAAATGATGGGTTTATTAAACTGTGCATGTCCTGTTTAAACAACATAAGGGTGAGTGGGAGAGCCCAAGGACAATTCCATCTTGCACTTTTTTTTTTTTGCACTATGTGCTCTTTGGGGCCTAGTTTTTAAAACTGCCATCCTGCCTGCCACTGCAGTGCCACTCCTGAGTGGGCCAGGTGTTTGTGCCGCCCACTTGTGTCGCTTAGCTTAGTCATCCAGCTACCTCGGTGCAACCTTTTGGCCTAAAAAATATTGTGAGGTGTGATGTGTTCAGAATAGACTGGAAATGAGTGGAAATAAATGTTATTGAGGTTAATAATACCGTAGGATCAAAAATACCCCCAAATTCTGTGATTTTAGCTGTTTTTATGTTGTTGTTTTTCAAAAGAAAATTCAGATCCACAACCAAAACCTGAAAGGGTGGTTTTGGCAAAACCAATCCAGATCCAAAACACGAACGGAGATCCAGACCCAAAACACAAAAAGTGTCCGGCGTACATCTCTATGTGAAATTCATGATGCTATTGTTTACCATTATTTTTATGTATTAAATGTGTGTCCGTATAAAATAATTGTCTACTTAAATGTTTACATATTAAATGAGCAGTCTCCATAAAAATGTTATAACACAAAGTAGCAATATACTGTATATTACACTATATATACCAGCACAGTGATAACCTCCTCTTTTTTATACTCCCCAAAACTGCACAAATAATAAGCACACAAAAACAAACATACCCGATATGATGGGATGGCTGTTGAGCAGTCTGAACGTCTAACACCAGCAGCTTGTAAACGCATGACTGGAGAGGCAAAGGATGTAGAATGACTTGCCCCAAATGACGGCACATGAGTATTTGCTGTTGCTGAACCAAAGACTTGAGAAGAAAAGGATGTAGAATCAGTCCGAATTCGTGCAAACAGATCTGACTGAGAAGTGATATTTGCTGCTGAATCAAAGAGTCCAAAACCATTCAAATCTTCTGGTTCCTCGACAGGTGCCCCGAGCAATTCTAATGGGCCCTAGATATAGCAAACAGAGGTTAACTTTACCTTGAAAGTGTAAAGATCTTCTGCAGAAATATACAATAACCACTAACATGGATGTGTCGGAGTAACTCCCCTGAGTCGTGTAAAATACAATGAAACAACCTCTGAAGCATGCCAGTATTGTAATGTGGTGGCCGGTGCACTAAAATATCCATTTTGGTGCCCAGGACTCGCATCGAGCAATAGAAAAATAACATTATCTCAATTTACAATTGTTTTTGGTGATATAAGCCTGGGGATAAGGTGAAATCAGACCAAATACAATTTATTCTTCAACCAGTGTTTCAATATGTAATGTAAGTTTTATTACATTGTGCAGGTTTGACAGAAGCATGCATAGAGCATGCATAGAGCAATGAGAGTCATGCAATGCTTCTGTGTAAAAGTTACCAAAAAGTAGAAAAAAAATAAAAAATTATGTCCTCCCAAAAGCATAACCAGCACTTGGCTCTTTGAGTTGGTCCTGGTTGTATAAATACAGGGGGAAAAATTACCAAGGTCCCCCTGTATTTTAACAACCAGCACCGGGCTCTTGGATCGGTCCTGGTCCCAAAAATGCAGGATGAAAAAGACATAGGGGTCCCCTGTATTTTTTAAACCAGCACCGGGCTCCACTAGCCAGGGAAGTAATGCCACAGCCGGGGAAGCCCAGTCCAGAGATTCCTGGTAGAGTGGCCTCACTCCCCCAATAAAGTGGTCTCTCCCTCTCCAGGACACCCAAGGCCAGAGCTGAAGCCCAATGCTATCCCTGGCACCCGTTGGCAATGTTTGCCTTGACTAAATCCTTCAACCCTATGAAGTCCTACCTCAATACCTCTGCCCCCTCGTAAAATCACTCCTTTGTATAACAATCAAGATTCCCTAAGACATTTTCTCAGACCTGGATTGCCTCAGAAATACTACATGCTGTTTGAGGGACCTTGTAAACCACAGAACCCTCTCTTCTTTGAAGACATATTGTAAATGCTTCATCTATCGAAATCTGAAGTTTTATGAGACTCTGCTAAGGCACTGTGTGGCACTCCTCGTGGAGATCCCTTCCCAATTAGATAAAGTTTGTTTTAACTCATCCTCTGCAAAAAGAGTTGATTTCCCTCCTGTATAATGTACTCATTGACACCCTATTAGAATATCGAGGACGACATGTGGGAGTGAGAGGAAAAGGAATATGGGACTCCCACTGGAGTAGGATTACTGGAAATATCCACCAGGTCAAACTTCTCTGAGCAAACAATGCATATAAGGTCTACTGTAGATGGTAGCAGCAAGTGGAGGGCCTGATTTAGGGATGCACGCTATTGCAGTCACAACAGGGTCTTAGTACCCACAGTGTGACTGCGAATTTATGCTAATGCCGCAGCCACTGGAATTTGTACAGAGGCGCCCACCGACTGCACCTCTAATCCATCGCCTGCATACAAATATACTCCATTGGTCGCACCACTGGTCAATACATAAGCCCTATGAGTTCTCACTATTTGCATTGCAATTTGCCCACTGGGTCCCGTTACTTCCCAGGAATGCCCACCAAGATTACTTCTCTTGCGTCAAAATTTGATCTCCATACATCATCAGGATACATGCACAGATTTAAAACATTGGGCGCTTGTGTCAAACCATCAACCTTTTGTACTCTACTGAATTAAGCCCAGAGAAACACTTACTGTATGTTGAAAACACAACTACCTCAGTATAGAAATTACAATAAACAACAACATATAAGGGGACAGACTAAAGAGTGAAAAAAGACAGCGTCATGAGTAACAATAAATCGATAACTCAATGGTTCATTACCTTGGGGTGGACAAATAGTAAGCATCATTCACAACAACCATGAGTGGGAGCACAGTGGGGACATAGATAATGCAAGAAGAGAACAAGCAGGACGAGGGTCCTGCTTGTGAGCACCTACTGACAGGCATGTTTCCATAGATCTGCGTCGCAGATATCACCGGAAAGAAACATGAGAAAGGCACCATGTTTCCACACTATAGAAATCACAGCTTAACTGACACATGTGCCATTTTTCCCAGAGACCAGGAGTCTATTGCGGCAAAAGTTAGTGAAGGAAGAGGGGGCAAAACAGAGTCTGCAAACGGACCCTCCTCTCTCTTAATCCGCCCCTGGGTATATGTGCAGTGCAGGACTGTCTAATGTCCATGCTGTATCCAATATTTTTGACAGCAACTGGGAAGTCAGGCAAACAGACATTCATAAGCAGTCATCGTAGTGACAGGGAAACTAAAGAGGCGGCCATCTCTGATATAATCTAAGGCAGTGCTGCACTCATGGACTTCTGCATTACTGCTGTAGATTCTGAGATAAAGAACAGTACTAAGTGTAACACCTTAATATCTGCAAATGTTCTGTACTTCATAATTAATCCATTTTACATATATACATATATACAATGTGACTGAGAGGATGTGACATGTTACATCCACAGTCACATTGTTGACATTCATCAGGTCGTTATGAGAATGTTGACATTCAGCATATAGACACTGATGAAATGCCGGCAATGGGGTAAATTTACTAAGGTGTGAGTTTTTTTAGAACTGGTGATGTTGCGTATAGCAACCATCACATTCTACTTAACATTTATCTAGCTGCTTCTAGAAGATAATAGATAGGATCTGTTTGGTTGCTATAGGCAACATCACCAGTTCTAAAAAACTCACACCTTAGTAAATTTACCCCAGTGTCTTTTACATGTGATTCTATCCCTAACTGTAACATAAACAGTATGTTATATTTTTGCTACACAAAGGGTGTACTATTAGTAGCACATCGAATAAAAGGGGTGGGTACGATATCCTGGCGGTGACCATCCCAATGGTCACAATACCGGCAGTGGAATCCCAATGGTCAAAATCCCAACCAATTTTGGTGAGAATTCTAGCCATAACCCACCCCTCCTGCAGCCTAACCCGAACCATCCCCTCCCACAGCCCAACCCTAAACATCCCCTCCCGCAGCCTAACCCTAACCATCCCCTCCTGCAGCCTAACCCTAACTGTCCCCTCCTGCAGCCACATCTAATATTATTTTGGGAGATGGCCGGTGTTTACTAAACTATTTGCATGAAACAGCTTTACAGTAAATCTTTTCTAGATCCAAAAGTAAAAATAGAGTACAAATTTGAAGCATAAGTGGCAACTATACATGCAGAAGAATGTACATGTACTGTACCTCCAATACAGCATCACATACAACATCACTTACATCAGGGCTTGACAAATGTTTCTAAAATCTGTGAGCCAGGATGAAAGTGTAGGAGCCAGATCACCTTCCCCCAAAAATCAAATAAACAAATAATAAAAATAACTGAAACCCAAGTCGTTTTCCCCCACACTCGAGCCACATTACTGAGCAGCTTGGTTCAAACTGTGTAGAGTCACAGGGCCTTTGAACAAAGCGCATTAGGGTAAAGCACACCAAACAGTACAAACAATAGATCTATATATATATATATATATATATATATATATAGTTATTATTTTTATTTTTTTTAACTCGCAGCTCTGTTCAAACTGTGTGGAGTTACAGGACTTTGAACAAAGTGCACTAAGATAAAGCACACCAAACAGCACAAACATTTTTTGTTTCACTTTGCGGCTTAACTCTCTCATTGCGGTAATTCAAAGAGCTTTTATTTTATTATGTAAGTTAATAACAAAAGCACAAGCATAAAGTTAAAAAACACAGGCTGTGCAAACTTAAAATAATTAAATTTTGTAACTTTTTTTAACTTTTTTCCATTTTATTGTTTACTTTTTTTGCAACTGACAGACAATACACACTGTAGTTCTGCTTGTGTACACACAGCCACTTTAGATGGACACAGTACAGCCAATTTAGGGGCTAATACAGGTTGGATCGCAAATCGTGATCCAACCGGAATTATTACGATCGCCCCGCGGGCACATCAGTCAATCAGGCAGAGGCGGGATGACAACGCTCCATTTCCAGGGCAGAGACGGAGTGTTGCGGGGACGGTGCAGCGCGAACGGGGTCATGTCGAGGGAGTGATCGTGGCGGCTGCGTGATGTCACACACAACCGTCACGATTGGAAACATGGCGGCGGGCCTCCTGCAGGAGGCATCATCTATTTCTGCTAACAAGCAGAAATTGCAATGCGTTCACAATTTCTGCTTGTTGAAAGGAGGGGAGGCAGCGGTCAGCATGCTGGGCGGCCTTGCCCTGCGATGTGCGGCTCCCAGCATGCTAGCAAAAGGACTGCAAATTCTGCTAATTAGCAGAATTTGCAATCCTTACTGAATTAGGCCCTTAACCAGCAGAGTACAGTGCAGCACACCAAGCAGCGTGCCCATTGTATACACTGACTATACACAAAGCTTAGCTAATTTACAGCAGAGTACAGTGCAGCACACAGCAGCGTGCCCCCTGCATACACTGACTATATATACAGCTCAGCTAATTTACCGCAGATTATAGCGCAGCACACAGCAGAGTGTCCCTTGCATACACTGACTATATATACAGCTCAGCTAATTTACAGCAGAGTATAGCGCAGCACACCGCAGCAAGCCCCCTTGCATACACTGACTATACACACAGCTCCACTAATTTACAGCAGAGTATAGCATGCGTGCCTGAGCAGAGTGAAATGGCACAGAGTCCTAGTGCCCTTATATAGAATCCAAAGCCCGCAAAAATCCGACACAGAGAGGATGACATTTTGCATCTATGTGGAACCTGAGCATGGTGGGAAAGCCCGAGCCGCGGTTCGGGTAGACATGGATCACGGAGGTTTGGAACAGTTCAGATTCCAGGTAATCCAAACCGCTCTCTCTCTAGTATTACCATTCCCCAATCCTGCAATGCTACTTACTGTATCACAGTGATGAAGGCAATCTCAGCGCTGAAACGTATTACCATGCCTCATATCCTGTATTGCCACTTACAGGTACATCAGTGATTAAGGATGTCTTAGAACTGAGATGTCTTACCATGCCCCTTATCTGGCATTGCCACTTATCACAGTGATGAAGGATGTCTTAGCACTGAGATGTATTACCCTGCCCATTATCCTGTATTGCCGCTTATCATAGCGATGAAGGATATATTAGCGCTGAGATATATATAAAAGAGAGTCACTGTGGGGATATTACAATAGCTTACACCTCAGATGACCCCTGTCCTGGCATCAGCCTAGTGCTCATGTGATACGGTACTGCCTGATGTGGACACACGGTGCATGCACAAGATCTTGCAAAAATATGAGATCTCATTCCGGAATCCAACGGCGCATGTGTAAGTATGTAGCCTGTGACAGAACTAGTAGGAAATAACACCATCCACAGTCTGATGGCACTGTGTGTTAGGGTACAAGCGACCTGGAAGTAAAGTGGTAGCGTTAGACCATAAGTTATCACTTTCCTTCTAACTCTCCGCTGGGACAGGCTCTTATCGGTGATCATATACCAGCAACAGAAATTTAATAAATCCAGGTGAAACTATTCATTTTTGCTATGCAAATTCACTCATTATTAGATCACATCCATATTAAAAATGCGAATTGTGATAAAGTGTGTTTTATTGCGGTGGCCATTTACCTGGGGGTTTTGCCAGAAGGGGGAGGCTAGCTTACCCATTAGCCCCTCATCGATATTTGCCACGTCCCCTGTCCTGGGTGACCTGCCAAAAGGGATACTACTCCTCTCTCTCCTGATACACTGGACAGCCATTTTACAGTACCTGCCTCTGCAGTACTGAGAGAGAGAGAGAGAGAGAGAGAGAGAGAGAGAGAGAGAGAGAGAGAGGGACACAGACAGGGTTCAGCATCCCCTGTACTCTACTGTACCTTGCAGGCCAAGCCCCAGTTAGCTACTCAGCAGGCAGCCTCCCGACATTCCCCTCCCTTGCAGCCATCTGCAGGTGGGGGTCATCCTCTACCTACAAACTCTGTCCCAGAGGGTTCCCAATCTGGTATACAGGGCCTCTCTGCCTCTCTCAATCAGTCCAGGGTTTAATGCAGATGTTTCCTTCACTACAACATATGCTGATTGCACCTGTTTAAACGTAAGCCAGCTAGGCGGGAATAGTTTTACACCCCTCCACTCTGGCTATAACTCAGAGTCTGACAACTCTTTGGTCCCAGAGGAGGCGTTATCTGTAACCTTTGATGTGGAATCGAACTCTATCCCAGATGAGTGTGTATCAGCTAGGCGTGGATGCATTAATGAAAACAATTAAGTTTGTACTCCTCATTAAGGACTTAGATATGGTATCTACAGATGTAGCTACACTCAACCATGGATGTCGTGACTAGTGTGCCTGCGAATGACGCACGTGCAAACGCATGCACACTCCATTAATTCCTATGGGCAGCCACCTGGCTGAGACTGAGACAGCCCGCCAAATAATGTAGCATGCCGCAAAGCGTTTTCCTGTGCATGGGCATCGTGGCAACAATGAGCGTGGCTACATTTGTGCTGCTGAGGCACTGCGCGTAAGAAGGAGGTTGCAGTGTTCCCCTCCTCTTTGAAATTAGAGGACCACCTGGCTTAAGCCTGGCTACATCAAAACACACACTTATTAGTCTCTAAGCGCCATTTTTACCGCCACTAGTGGATACACATACAGTATTGCCTAATCAAATCCACAATCTCGAACACTGCTTCTCTGAAAGACCCTACTGACTGGAAGTTGGAAAACTTCCTCAAATCCATTTATGCCAATGCAGGAGTGGATGTGCATCCGGCGGCCATTGATTCGGGGCTTCTCTCCTCTAAGGTCTCTGCTTCAACTGTGGTTTCCAGATGGGCCCTTTAGTTTCATTCCTGTCAGGTGGATTTGGATTCCAAGAAAGTGCTTGAAGTATGATAAGACTGTGGCCACGGTAGCGGTGTCCAAAATTCCCCTATTGTGGCTCTCAAACAGGAGCCTTCTCCTTTTGGTCCTTTTGCCCACAATACAAGGCCAAGGAACACCCCTACTCCAGATCTTAGGTCTCCTCGACTAAAACTACCATGTCCCAAGGTCGCAAAGTCTTGGCAGAACCACTGCCCAGCACCCAAGCCTGCCAACAAGTCTGCCACATAGCGGGGTGGGCCCTAACCTGGGACTTTCCAGTGTGGGAGGGCGACATCTGCTTTTTTCTATGGCCTAATTACACACCCCTTCTAATATATGGGTAAGAGCAGTCATCTCCAAGGGTTACACCCCCACATTCCAAGAGTGGCCTCCCGCTCACTTCTTTTCCACAGGCCTTCCTTCCAAGCCCATAAAATCACAGACATTTCGATTCAGACTCTTTTGGCCTCCCACGTGGTAGTCCCAGTTCTTCCTTCTCAAAGGGGCACTAATTTTTACACCAATCTCTTTTTGGTGCAAAAGCTGCACAGCTCCTTTTGCCCTATCCTCAACCTCAAATCCCTCAACCTGTATAACAGGGTTTCCAGATTCCGGATGGAGTCAATTCACTTTATAATTCTGATGTGGAACCAGAGGACTTCATGACTTCATATGTGGTCCAGGATGCCTATATATACATTGTGGTGAGAGGTCTTGTGTCTCACCACAATTGCCCACATTCTGGTGGAATCAGTTCCCTCCAAGGGAGAAGAAAACAAGGCCTGCTCATTCTGCACCTGTAGTGGAATTTTATAATTCCAGGCTTTCTAAATTTCACAGCTGTAGCTGGAGAAACAGAGGTCCAGGTTTTCCAGTTCACCCAGAGACAGCCTGAAGTCAGGTACAGGCAGGGGATTAAAAATCCCTCTTACCCACAATGCATTGCGCTGGTGCCTGTTAGAGGCCAGTGAGCAGGTATAGCGCCAGGGACTGTGGACATTGGCCGTGCCAGGAGAGCATGGCATGTGTAGCTGCAAACCACTGCAGCAAAATGACTTTTGAGCATGGGAAGTGCTAGGACCTTTTATGTTTGTCTGTTTATTTTCTCTATATGCCTGTGTGACCAGGCCCAATGCCAGTAAAGACACTGTGGTTCTAACCAGAAAACCTGCCTACGAGTCCTTATTTCAGTACCCGTGTTTCTATATATATATATATATATATATACACACACACACACACACACACACACACTTATCTAGGACTATCATCACAGGTTCCACAGATATGCAATCAGGGAGAATCAATTTCAATCACGGGCCTTGCCATTTAAACTTTCAACGGCAATACGGGTGTACACAACAGTTATTGCAGTGATGGCAGCACATCTCAGACGCAAATGGGTCCGCATTGAGCAGTTGGCAGAAATCATCCCTGACTCCTCAAGCATTGCATCACTTGGGAGCCTTGCTCAACTCCTGGGTTCCGAGAGTGCTTCTTCCTAAAGACAAGCTACAGACTCTACAGGACAAGATTATGACTTTCCTGCATCAACACAGGGTTTCAATTCATTCCTGAATGCAGATTTTTAGCACTCTAGCCTCCACCTTCGATATGGTAAAGTACACCCAGTTCCATTCCAGGCCTCTTCAGTTGGAGATCTTCACCAGATGGAAATACTCCCATTTACACCTCCGGTCTCAAAGAAACCTACTATCTTGGAAAGTATGCCACTCCTTAACACGGCTGGGGAGTGGTGACCTGTCATGACTCCTTTCAGGGAGTTGTCCTTCCTATCAACATCCTGGATCTCCAGGCAATTTACAAGGCTCTGTGTTCCTCCATCACAAGCCAAAGTTCAGTATGAAAATGCAACAGCAGTTGCTTATACAAATCATCATGAATTGAAGTAAAGGTGCCATAAAGAGGTCAGCCGGAATCTTCTGTGGAATGAACGGCATCTCCCAGCGCTGTCAGCGGTTCACACCTCAGGCATCCAAAACAGAGAGGCAGACTTTTTGACCCACCAAGATTTCCCCACTGGAGAGAGGTATGTCGCTGGAGTCATGCAGACATAGACTTGATGACGCCACAATCACAAACTCCCTTTCTACTGCTCATGCACCAGCCTTTCTGGTGGCTGCTCTTGACAGTCTTGTGGACCTATCCTCTTCTTTATATTTTTCCTCCGATCTCAATGATTCCACGTGTTATCCAGAAACTGAAGAAGGAAACTGACACTGGACTTTCACATCACTCCAGATTGGCCGCATCGGGCCTGGTACACCAACCTTCTGATAGATTCCCCGTGGTGTCTTACACTCCGGCCGGACCAGCTATCGCAGGGTCCCTGTCTTCACCTGCATCTAGACCACCTTGCTTTGACGGGATGGCCGTTGAGAAGTCCATCTTGAAATCTAAGGGCTTCCCGTCCAGGGTGATAAGTACCCTGCTTCACGCATGCAAACCTTCTTCCAACAGAATTATTTTGACTGGTGCTCTGTCCAAGGTTTTTATCTCCAGTCTTTTCATTTATCACAGATCTTGTCATTTATGCACGGTGGATTAAACACTGGATTAGGTTTATTATATTGCAGTAGAAGTTGTTAGTAACGAGGTTCTGAAACTCTGTTATACCAAATTGTCCAAATTGGGCATAATGAGCGTATTGTGCTGTACTTAGTTTAATTAAGTACTATACTGATTGTCCAGGGGCCCAGTTGCTCTTGGGGATATTGTTTGGAAACAAAACAATATCCCCAAGAGCAACTGGGCCCCTGGACAATCAGTATAGTACTTAATTAAACTAAGTACAGCACAATACGCTCATTATGCCCAATTTGGACAACTTGGTATAACAGAGTTTCAGAACCTCGTTACTAACAACTTCTACTGCAATATAATAAATGTTATTTGTGTAAAGTATATAAACAGTGTATTATTGGTATTTACATATACATACATTGAGAACTAGAAATCGGGGTTGAGCGCAGTGTAAACACACATTTGGACAATATTGGTTATAACAAGAAGGGACCGACTTGTTAAACATTAGCAGCACTCCCCGTAACATAGTGTACATCTGTGCGCAGTCCACCCACCTTTTGCTCGTAAACACTGGATTAGAATTGGGGATAAACAAAAAATATTCTCCAAAACCACTGCTTCGTCAGATGGCTGCGCCTGAAGGGATGGTCACATGACCACCAAGACCTGGAACCACACCCCACTATCCGTGTAGACATGTCCACATTATCATGTCGACCTCTTGCATGTCATGATGATAATAACTGTTGTCCTAACATACCATCCCCCACCTTCATATCTCCAAGTGTTTTGTATTCAATACTGAGGCCAAATTATAGATATGCAATATGTTTTGGTAATTTTTTTTATATACTTTTGTCAGAGCCGTAACTGGACTTTTTGGTGCCCTGTGCCAGAAAGCGAATTTTTGCGTCCCCCCCCCCCAAATATATTTTTCTAATAGGGACATAAGGCGAGGGGAAGGGGCATGACAAGATTGATCCCAGAGAAACCTGGGCGTATCAGCATCCCGTAATGTAATAAAGTACAGTGTGACAGAACAACAAAGAGCACTCAAGTTGAGTCCATGAATGCTGTATAGGTATTAGCAACAAAAGGGGTGAGGGTAGGAGACAGGGAAGGTCAGGAGATGCTGGGCTTCAAAAAGGGGGAAGCTGCAAGTGAAAGTAATTAGATAATTCATAATTGACAAGTGCTGCCAACAGTGCCCCCTACCCTGCAGCGCTATGTGCGGAGCACGCTCTGCACACACCTAGTTACGGCCCTGACTTTTGTTGCATCTAAAGATCCTGACTGCTGATCATCTTTCCTGCATGTTTGTGTTACGCTATTATGCAGACGGTAAACAAGCCTTGTGATATCACTGAAGAGTAAGTGCTAGCTCTCATTGGAACAGTATATAAATATACACATTGTTTTAGCACAATATTAAACCCCTGCCTAAGATTTATAGCTTTACATGGATAGATGGATGTTGTCCAGTAGATCTTGAAATGCTTATGGCTTATCCCTTATTGCTGTTCAAACTACCTTTTGTGGACAGCAGCAACTCCTAGATGTTAGTCAGATATCAATAATGATAATAATTGTATTTATATAGCTCTCTTTCTCCAACAGGAATCGCATATAACGCTATGAAGGTGACAAGATCGATAACTGCAATTTTAAGTGACAAACATGAGTATATACATTAAGTACCTTATCCAACCAAGTGTCCATGTCAGCCACAGCTTCATAAAAACATTCCTAAAAAGTAAAATAGTGCAATATTACATTACAATAAGTACATCTATAAATACCTATGGGTACATCTACAAATTTCGGTGTCACAATTAACCATTAACATAAAAATGTATTACAAGCAAGAGAAGCGTACTGGAGTGAAGACTTAGCTAGGGTCTGTGTAGAGAAGGCCTGGACTACAACTTATAAACAAGACAATGAGAAATGCAGGTAGGGCCTACGTAGCATAACAGTAAAATCTGTAAATCACTGCTGATAACGAGGAACTGGAGGCGGGTGTATAGCAGCAGCAGCTGCCACCTTTTTCCGGTAGGGCGACTGATGCTACTCATGCCGGAGATGAGAGGAGAGAGGCCATGCACAATGGATCTGGCAGGTGTCAGCGCATGTGCACAAGCTGCGGCTTGAGTGCACATGTGCAAACCCCTGGCTTCCATGGACTGCACCAGCTGCGTGAAAGGTAGGGAGTGACTTCCTACAGGAAGGCAGCTCTCTGCATATTGCAGCCCGATCGGCAGTCCCGTAGGGAGGAAACACCTCCCAATGGGACTGCCTTGTGTGTCTGTGATTGACAGGTAGGACTTCCAATAGGAAGTCACTGCCAGTCACAGTAAAGTCAGTGCAGTTATGGACTGCATCTGGCTGCATTGACACGGACAATGAGCTTGGTGGTGGATTTTACCTGGGGGGGCTGTAGTCCTGCAGCTGATAGGTAAAATCCACCACTGGTAAAGAGACCTTGAGATGCAGTCATCCCAGTGGCAGGTAAATTAAAGAGGCAGCCATCTTTGTTATTATTTTGGGGCAGAGCTGCTCCCATTGACTCCTGCATTATTGCTGTAAAGGCTGAGGTAAAAACAGTACTAAGTTAAATACCTTAATATCTGCAGATGTTTTGTACTTAATAATTAGCCCATTTTACAGAAATGCAATGTGACTGGGAGGGTGTGGTATGTTATATCGACATTCATAATTTCAACATTATGTTGACATTGAACATGTCGACATGTTCATTATGTCGGCATTAACTAGGCCAAAATTCAGCATGTAGACAATGATGACATATCGATAGGGTCTTTTGTGTAATTCTATCCCTAATGGAAATGCTGGCATTCTGTCAATAACGACATTTTGCAAGTATCGACATTAATGATGTTGACATTTAACCAAGATGACATTATAAATGTCAGCCTACTGGTGTTGACATTGTGGCTGGCAACATCCTGACTGCATACTGTCTATGAATATGGTTTTTCATTTGTTACTCTGGGACTCATTCAGCAAGCCCCGCAGAAGAGCGGAAATAACTATCTGCCAATTTCCGCACTTCTGTGCAGACGCGCATGGCAGTGCGAGCATGTGCGAGGTAATCGCTGTATAGCTATGCGCTTGCAGGTTAGCGCGGGCAGGACCCAGCATCCGGGGCGGCCTTGCCCTGTGCTGGGCACTCCCCTCATGCTAGCAAAAAGAGTTGTAGTTTTACTGCTTTTAGCAAAACTACAACTCATTCTGAATTGGGCGATCTAACCAAGCAATGGGGTAGATGTACTAACCTGGAGAAGGCATAAAGGAAGTGATAAACCAGTGATATGTGCAAGGTGATAAAGGCACCAGCCAATCAGTTCCAATATGTAAATTAACAGTTAGGATCTGATTGGCTGGTTCCATTATCACCTTGCACATATCACTGGTTTATCACTTCCTTATGCCTTCTCCAGGTTAATACATCTGCCCCAATATCCAGTATATTGTTCTTCTGATTACACAAAGGGTGCACTATGAGTAGCACATTGTACACTTATGTGTAGAACGAAAACACCACGTCACTGTCAGGTGCCATCTCTAATTATCTTACATGGCCAAGGTTGGCCCAACCAATTGCATACAATAAAATTACAGTAAATCACTTCTAGACCCAAAAGGAAAAATAAGGAACAAATATGAAGGAAAGGTGACAATCACACATACAGAAGAACGTACCTCTGACTCATCGTCACCTTCACTTTCCTAAAAATAAAATAATACAATATAAAACTGGTGATGACAGTACAGAACAGTGAATACTGCTCGGTTCATTTTGTCAGATTATACTGTAATCCTCATTATTCTTCCTTTCTATATCAAATGTCCTTATACAGTGTCTGATCCAGTGCAAAAGTCATTTATTACATGAAAATGGTTTATTTACATTAGACTCTCTAGTGATCACCAATATGGTCATTATATCCTAAGTTAAGCAGTGACACCCACCCACACCTACTATAATTACTCGTCTTCATAATGTAGACTTGCAATTATACAAAAGTGTTGCAATCAGTGCATTCGCTTTTTCCATTTATTTCCTAATTAATACCCCTTTCACACAGAGAAGCAATTTACCGTCTCAAGCACATTTATCCGGTAATCTGCCAATCAACACGGATCCTTTTTCGACCCTGCTTTATACCAGGGTCGAAGACCTGTCAATTTCAACCAGGATTGACCCTTTCACACAGGAGAAATACCCGGGTTGATCGACAAATTACCAGGTAGAATTGCGTCACCAAGTAAATTGCTGTTCTGTGAGTGAAAGAGGGTCTGGCTGAGATTGTCAAAACGTCCCGGCACTCAGATGCCGGGACTTATGGACTTATCGGTATGAAAGTGGCATAAATAAATATATAAATATATACATGAAAACTGATAACCAGAAGCCTACAAACATAGCACCATTTCAACGCCACATAACATTTCCTTTGGATCACCCTGCCAATAGGAATATTTACAGACGTTTACGCATACACTGGTTGCCTGAACGCCATATGGTATGATATGTGCGGCGCAACTGAGAAGCTCCAAGATCAGTGACGTACCATATTTTTCTGTAAAGTTTGTGTCTAAGTCACACCTCAGATGCAGAAAAAAGCCACTCAATTGATTTCACACATGTACAAAGTCCCAGATGAAACACAATGGAAGTAATAGAACAAAATAACAGTAATAGAACAAAACTGGGTAAAAACAGACAGACAGAGGTAGGAAGGCCCTGCTCGCAAGTTTACAATCTATAGGGAAATTGACATTGATACACAAGGATAGATGCTACCTAATGCATAATGGTCCACCAAATTGCTAGGTTCTTAATTGGTTGTATGATATGATCACCCCGCAATGTTGGCCAAGGTTCAGGAGGGTGTGAGAGTAAAGAAAGACAAGATATGTGATGTTACGTGTACTGTACAGAGAGGATGTAATTAGATAGAGAAGCACTGAAGGTTATGTGGGTGCATCTGGAATTTAATAGGCTTGTCTGAAGAGGTGAGTTTTCAGAGAACGTTTAAAGGTTTGGAGACTATAAGTGGGTCTTATTGTGCGTGGGAGTGCATTCCATAGAGTGGGTGAAGCCCGGGTAAAGTCCTGTAATTTTTAGTGTGCGAAGTAGATCTTGTGCAGAGCGGAGAGGTCGGGTAGGGAGATATTTTGAGATGAGTGAAGAGATGTATGTTGGTGCAGTTTGGTTAATAGCCTTGTATGTACGTAAAAGTATTTTATATTTAAAACTGTAGAATACCGGTAACCAATGGAGGTACTGACAAAGCGGATCTGCAGACGATGAACTTCTAGCAAGGAATATTAGCCTCGCAGCTGCATTCAAAATGGATTGTAGTGGTGAGAGGGTATGTTTGGGAAGACCAGTCAGGAGACTATTACAATAATTAATGCGGGAGATAATGAGAGCATGGATTAGAGTTTTTGCTGTGTCTTCTGTAAGATATGGTCGTATTTTGGATATGTTTCTTAGATGTATGTAACATGGTCTTGAGACAGATTGAATGTGGGGTACAAAGGACAGTTCAGATTTAAGAATGACACCTAGGCAGTGAGCTTGTGGGGTAGGGATGATTGCTGAGTTATCAACAGTGATAGAGATATCAGGTTGGTAACTACTATTGGCCGGTGGAAAAAGAATTAATTCTGTTTTGGAAATATTAAGTTTGAGGTGGCGAGATGTCATCCAAGATGAAATGACAAAAAGGCATTCAGTGACATGGCCCAATACAGATGGTGACAAATCAGGGGAGGATAGGTAGATTTGAGTATCATCTGCATACAGATGGTACTGAAATCCGAAAGAGTTGATAAGTTTGCCAAGAGATGTGGTATAGATAGAGAAAAGCAGAGGACCTAAGACTGAGCCTTGCGGTACTCCAACTGAAAGAGGTAGCGAAGAGGAGGGGGAATCAGACAAACGAACACTGAAGGAGAGATTAGATAAGTAGGATGAGAACCAAGAAAGGGCTGTGTCCTGAAGACCTAGGGATTGTAGTGTTTGTATGAGAAAAGAGTGCTCAACAGTGTCAAATGCAGCAGAGAGATCAAGGAGAATAAGGAGTGAGTAATGGCCTTTAGATTTAGCAGTGACCAAATCATTCACTACCTTAGTCAGCGCTGTCTCTGTGGAGTGTTGGGCATGAAATCCTGACTGAAGTGGATCCAGTAGGCTGTGTGAATTAAGAAAGTATGTGAGGCGAGTGTAGGCAAGTCTCTCAAGTAGCTTGGAGGGGCATGGGAGCTGAGTGACGGGACGGTAGTTTGAGAGAGAGTTAGGGTCAGAGTTTTGTTTTTATTTTCAGAATGGGAGTAATCACTGCATGCTTGTACAGAGAAAGAAAGATACCAGTAGACAGAGGGAGATTACAGATTTCAGTTTAGGTTGGGATGAGCACAGCAGAGAGAGCTTTACTAATTTTTGAGGGTATAGAGTCAAGGGGAGAGGTAGTAGAGTAGGCAGATGAGAAGAGTGCAGATACTTCATCTTCATTTGTAGGATCAAATGAAGAGAAGGTGTTAGAGGGTTCAGGCAGGGAATTGAGCAGGTCACTGGCTGTGGAAGAGCATACCATTTCATTTCGGATCTTATCAGTCTTGTCCTTGAAATATGAAGCAAGATCTTGCGCACTGATAGTGTCTGGTGGGTTGGGTGAAGGAGGGACAAGAAGTAATTTAAATGAGGTTAGAGGCTTGATCAGAGATGAGAGATTGGAAATATGTTTGTTTGCAGTGTCCAGAGCATTACGATAAGAGTGGTACACGGTCTTATATGTGAGAAAGTCACTTGAACTACAAGATTTACGCCACTGGCGTTCTACATTATGTCAGAGTTTTTGTAGGTGTCTTGTGTATTTAAAGTGCCATGGTTGACATCTAAGTCTACGTGGAGTGTAATGAGTAGCCGGTGCCACTTCGAGTGCTGTTTCTAGAGTTTGGTTAAGGTATGACACAGCAGTCTCAGGAGAGGTGAATGTAGAAATTGGTGAGAGCAGTGGTTGCAGTGAGGTAGATAGTTGTTGAAAATGAATAGCGTTAATATTTCTGCGGGTTAGAGGCGGCTTGGTAGACTTCAGGGACATTAAGTTTGAAGTAATGGAGGAGAGCATGCAGGTGATAAGGTTGTAATCTGAGAGAGGGAAAGGAGTGTTAGTGAGTTCAAAAACAAAGCATAGTCTGGTGAATACAAGATGAAGTCAGTGGCCCTCCTGATGAGTAGGGGAGTCAGTCCATTGGGAGAGGCCAAGAGAGGAGGTTGGAGAGAGTAGTTTGGAGGCATGGGGAGATTGTGGACTGTCAATAGAGATATTGAAATCACCCATAATGATGGTGGAGATGTCAGAGGATAAAAAGTGAGGGAGCCAAGCAGAAAAATCTTCCAGAAACTTTTTGGGATGCCCAGGTGGGCGATAGATAGCTGCAACATGCAGAGAGAAAGGGGTGAAAATCCTAATAGAATTTACTTCAAATTATGTAAATGCGAGTGAGGGAATAGGTGGTAAAACGGTGTGTGTGTAAGATTTAGACAGTAATATTCCAACCCCACCTCCTTTACTATTACCAGGTCTGGGGGTGTGTGTGAAGTGGAGGCCACCATGTGACAGTGATGCAGGGGAGGCAGTGAGCCATGTTTCTGTTATAGCTAGCATATTGAGGTTTTTTAAATGAAAAGGTCATGAATAGATGTTAATTTGTTGCAAACAGAGCGTGCATTCCACAAAGCACATTTTAGTGACTTGGAGGTAGATGGGAGACATGTGATGTTGATAAGGTTTGTTGGTTTTATATTCCGTTGTGAATCAGCTGAATGTGGTATGTGGATGGGACCTGGATTTTGGGATATGTCACCAGCTAGTAGAAGCAGAAGGAGAGAGAGATAGGTATAGTTGGGGCAGGTGTGTGATAGTTTCTTATGGTGACAGGTGGAGGATGTTACAGTTAGTGTACATAGATTTGTTAAAATCTCATGGGTGTTAATAAGAGGGGAGTGGATTAATGAGGCTGCAATGTGTACAGAGTGATGAATAACAGGAATAGTGAAGGATGTTGCCATTTTATAGAGGATACCATTAAGTGTTAGTAGGAAAAACAGTTTGTGGTACTTGGTGTTTTTTAAATAAAAGTACAGATAGTTAGGTAAGTGCATAAGGAAAATGCAAGTTAAATAGTTAAATTACCTGGTTTCCAAAGTTTTTCAATGTCTGTTCAACTGTTGGTTTAACTGGCTTCCCCCCCCCCCCCCCCCTAACTTTGTAATTCCCAAACTTCGTATATTTCCAATCTCAGACAACTGCCCCATAACTGAATGCTAACATATACTAGGTCTAATTAACAAAGCTACAGCTAAAGCCAATTGGACATCTAATCAAATGACTTATATTACCCTGTCCATGTATGCTCAATAAAACTCCACTCCACTGAATAACATCTTCAGAAGAGATAATATCAGCTACCAGCAAGTACTAATATTATACAAATACATTTACATACACTGCTAAATTATACATTAGTGTGAATTCAGATTAGGAGTTGTAGTTTGCAGGATGCCGATGAGATATCACATATATTGAATACACAGCTGAGGGTGCGTGTGTCTTAATGCACAGATTAATTAGAGCCACCACATTGGGAGGTAGCAGTGGACATGTTGTGCACAAGGAGGAAGCAGCCATTGGTGTGCCAAAAAGGAGCTCAGCAATGCCCTGGAGACAGGTGGCAATATCTTGTTTAAGAGGAGAGACGCCAAACAGTTTGTGATAATGTGAGTAGTTGTCATGGGGATTACATGACTCCTTTAATGTCTCTAATCACTGTGTAAATTACCACATCCTTCTGCATGCTGAATGTGCCCCATAATAACTTCTCCATGTCCTGACAAGTTACATAACCCCATTCTATAACAATCATCTAAAAATAAAAGAGAGAAAGTGGGTGGAGAAGAGCGAGAAGCTGGAGAGAAATAGAGATGTAGACACAGAGGGGCAGAAGAGTGAGAAGGGGGAAGGAGCAGGACGGAAGTGGGGTGAAGAGAGAGTGGAGGTGAGAGACACAATAGCAGGAGAGGAAGAGAGAAGGGAATGACAAAAGGGCAGAGACAGAAGGGGAAAAATGAAAGAGGAAGTAAAAACAGGAAAGAGATAGAGTAACATAACATAGTAACATAGTATCTAAGGTTGAAAAAAGACAATTGTCCATCGAGTTCAACCTATTTGTGGTCTCCTATGCACGATTATTTTGTATAAAATTTTGACTGAAGTTGATGACTGCCGTTACGTTTTACCCCTCTTTTTTATAATAACCATAGTGCGTGACTATGCCCCGTAACCCTGGATATCTTTATCCATTAGGAATTTATCTAACCCATTCTTAAAGGTGTTGACTGAGTCGGCCATTACAACTCCCTCAGGCAGGGAATTCCAAACACGTATCGTCCTTACCGTAAAAAAGCCTTTACGCCGTATTGTGCGGAATCTCCTCTCCTCTAACCTGAGCGAGTGTCCACGAGTTCTCTGTGTTGATCTAACCAAAAACAGGTCCTGCGCAAGATCTGTATATTGTTCCCTTATATGTTTGTAAATGTTGATCATGTCCCCTCTTAATCTCCTCTTTTCCAGTGTAAACATGCCTAGTCTTGCAAGCCTTTCCTCGTATTCTAGCGTCTCCATACCCTTAATTAGTTTGGTCGCCTGCCTTTGAACCTTTTCTAGCTCCAGGATATCCTTTTTGTAGTAAGGTACCCAGAATTGTACACAGTATTCAAGGTGTGGCCTCACAAGTGATTTATATAACGGGAGAATAATATTCTCGCCCCTAGCATTATGCATGCTAATATCTTATTAGCCTTCTTTTCTGCAGTCATACTTAAGGTACTACTGCTTAGTTTGCTATCTATGAGGACAACTAAGTCCTTTTCCAGTACAGAATCCCCTAATTTTACCCCATTTAGTAGGTAGGTGTTATTTTTGTTCTTGTTACCACAGTGCATTACCTTACACTTGTCTGTATTGAAGCGCATTCTCCATTTCGCTGCCCAAGCTTCTAATTTAACTAAGTCATTCTGAAGCGACTCAGCATCCCCCTCCGCATTTATAACTTTACACAATTTGGTATCATCTAAAAAAATTTACACCATGCTCTCTAGACCTTCTGTTAGGTCGTTAATGAAAATATTGAACAATAGCGGTCCTAATACTGAGCCTTGCGGCACACCACTTAGCACTTCAGTCCAAGTTGAAAAAGATCCATTAACCACAACGCGCTGCTCCCTACTATCTAACCAGTTTTTGACCCAAGTGCATATTGTGCTTCCTAGCCCTGATTCTTGTAGCTTGTAGATAAGTCTCATGTGTGGTACAGTGTTGAATGCTTTGGCAAAATCTAAAAAGATTACATCCACCTCTTTACCCTGATCTAGGTTTGCGCTTACTGTTTCATAAAAACCAAGTAAGTTGGTTTGACAGGATCTGTCCTTCATAAACCCATGTTGATTCCTTTTAATGACCTTATTGATTTCAAGGAACTTCTGAATACTATCTCTTAGAATACCTTCCAATACTTTCCCCACTATAGATGTAAGACTAACTGGTCTATAATTACCTGGTTCAGCTTTACTTCCCTTTTTGAATATAGGCACTACTTCCGCTATACGCAAGTCTTTGGGAACCATACCTGATATTACTGAATCCTTAAAGATCAAAAATAGCGGTTTTGCAAGTTCAGAGTGAAGCTCCATTAGAACCCTTGGGTGAATACCATCGGGACCTGGTGACTTATTAATCTTTAAATGTTTTAATCGGTCACAGACTACTTCCTCGCTTAAATAAGTACCTATCAGTGGGATATTCTCATTATTAAGATTATGTGTTAGTCCCTGAATTGGGACTTCTCTAGTAAATACTGTAAGTAAGAGTGGTGGAGAGATAAAGGGGACAATCCAATTGTTTTGGGTGTCTAAAAATCCCATCAAAACGGGACTGTTTAGATGCCCAAATAATTGTCACAATTCAATTGTTGTATGAGCGTCCATGCACATTGGGACTGTTTAGATGCCCAAATAATTGTCACAATTAAATTGTTCTACGAGTGTCCATGCACAGTGCAACTACTAGCCTCAGGAGGCTGCGAGAAGAAATGTCATCCATGCGGCTACCGGGTGTTTAAACGGAGCAACAATTGAATCGCTCCATTTTGCGCACCCTGCTGGTAGCCGCGGGGTAAATCAATTGAATTACCCCAATGAAAAAGAGGGGTGGGGCACTGAAGAGAGAAAGGAGGAAGCATAGAGACAGGAGAAAAGAGACTGAGAGGAAAATAAACGCAAGCAGGGCAATAGACAAGAGAAGGGAGGATTGAGAGATGGATAGATGGGGAACAGAGAGATTAAGTAAGAGGGAAAAAGAGAGAAGAAGAAAGAGAGGGGGGTGCTGAATTATTACATACACTTATCTATGTAATCTTATTGGATGGTCACAATGTACAGCAATTATAATTATATACATTAATTAGTTTCTAACTCACAGTGTGTAACGAATGCTCCTTTAAATTCCTATCAGTGGCAGCACCAGCAGTTCTCTTCTGTAATTTGTAAACACATATTAGTTATAATAAGATTTTACACACTGGTAAATCTATTTCTCGTAGTCCGTAGTGGATGCTGGGTACTCCGTAAGGACCATGGGGAATAGACGGGCTCCGCAGGAGAATGGGCACTCTAAAGAAAAGAATAGGTACTACATCTGGTGTGCACTGGCTCCTCCCTCTATGCCCCTCCTCAGGACCTCAGTTAGGGAAACTGTGCCCGGAAGAGCTGACATTACTAGGAAAGGATTTGGAATCCAGGGTAAGACTCATACCAGCCACACCAATCACACCGTACAACTTGTGATAATTATACCCAGTTAACAGTATGAACAACAACTGAGCCTCATTAAACTGATGGCTCAGAACAAAAAACCCTATAGTTAAGCAATAACTATATACAAGTATTGCAGAATTCCGCACTTGGGACGGGCTCCCAGCATCCACTACGGACTACGAGAAATAGATTTACCGGTGAGTAAAAACTTATTTTCTCTGACGTCCTAGTGGATGCTGGGTACTCCGTAAGGACCATGGGGATTATACCAAAGCTCCCAAACGGGCGGGAGAGTGCGGATGACTCTGCAGCACCGAATGAGCAAACTCAAGGTCCTCCTCAGCTAGGGTATCAAACTTGTAGAATTTTGCAAACGTGTTTGATCCCGACCAGGTAGCAGCTCGGCAAAGTTGTAAAGCCGAGACCCCTCGGGCAGCCGCCCAAGAAGAGCCCACCTTCCTCGTGGAATGGGCTTTGACTGATTTAGGATGCGGCAGTCCAGCCGCAGAATGTGCAAGTTGAATCGTGCAACAGATCCAGCGAGCAATAGTCTGCTTTGAAGCAGGAGCACCCAGCTTGTTGGGTGCATGCAGGATAAACAGCGAGTCAGTTTTTCTGACTCTAGCCGTCCTGGAAACATAGATTTTCAGGGCCCGGACTACATCCAGCAACTTGGAAGCCTCCAAGTCCCGAGTAGCCGCAGGCACCACAATAGGTTGGTTCAAATGGAACGCTGATACCACCTTAGGGAGAAATTGGGGACGAGTCCTCAATTCTGCCCTGTCCATATGGAAGATCAGATAGGGGCTTTTGCATGACAAAGCCGCCAATTCTGACACACGCCTAGCCGAAGCCAAGGCCAAAAGCATGACCACTTTCCACGGGAGATATTTCAACTCCACGGTCGGAAGTGGCTCAAACCAATGTGATTTTAGGAAATCCAAAACAACGTTGAGATCCCAAGGTGCCACTGGGGGCACAAAAGGGGGCTGAATATGCAGCACTCCCTTAACAAACGTCTGAACTTCAGGCAGTGAAGCCAGTTCTTTTTGAAAGAAAATAGACAGGGCCGAAATCTGGACTTTAATGGATCCCAATTTTAGGCCCATAGTCACTCCTGACTGTAGGAAGTGCAGAAATCGACCCATCTGAAATTCTTCTATTGGGGCCTTCATAGCCTCACACCAAGCAACATATTTTCGCCATATGCGGTGATAATGTTTTGCTGTCACATCCTTCCTAGCTTTTATCAGCGTAGGAATGACTTCAACCGGAATGCCCTTTTCCATCAGGATCCGGCGTTCAACCACCATGCCGTCAAACGCAGCCGCGGTAAGTCTTGGAACAAACAGGGCCCCTGCTGTAGCAGGTCCTGTCTGAGAGGCAGAGGCCAAGGGTCCTCTGAGATCATTTCTTGTAGTTCCGGGTACCAAGTCCTTCTTGGCCAATCCGGAACGATGAGTATAGTTCTTACTCCTCTCTTTCTTATTATCCTCAGTACCTTTGGTATGAGAGGAAGAGGAGGGAACACATAAACCGACTGGTATACCCACGGTGTCACTAGAGCGTCCACAGCTATCGCCTGAGGGTCCCTTGACCTGGCGCAATATCTTTTTAGCTTTTTGTTGAGGCGGGACGCCATCATGTCCACATGTGGCCTTTCCCAACGATTTACAATCAGCTGGAAGACTTCTGGATGAAGTCCCCACTCTCCCGGGTGGAGGTCGTGCCTGCTGAGGAAGTCTGCTTCCCAGTTGTCCACTCCCGGAATGAACACTGCTGACAGTGCTATCACGTGATTTTTCGCCCATCGGAGAATCTTTGTGGCTTCTGCCATCGCCATCCTGCTTCTTGTGCCGCCCTGTCGGTTTACATGGGCGACCGCCGTGTGTTGTCTGACTGAATCAGCACCGGCTGGTTCTGAAGCAGGGGTTTTGCCTGACTTAAGGCATTGGAAATGGCCCTTAGTTCCAGAATGTTTATGTGTAGGGAAGCTTCCTGACTCGACCATTGTCCTTGGAAGTTTCTTCCCTGAGTGACTGCCCCCCAACCTCGGAGGCTTGCATCCGTGGTCACCAGGACCCAGTCCTGTATGCCGAATCTGCGGCCCTCGAGTAGATGAGCATTCTGCAGCCACCACAGCAGAGACACCCTGGCCCTCGGGGACAGGGTGATCAGCCGATGCATCTGAAGATGCGATCCGGACCACTTGTCTAACAGATCCCACTGAAAGATCCGTGCATGGAACCTGCCGAATGGAATTGCCTCGTAAGAAGCTACCATCTTTCCCAGGACTCGCGTGCAGTGATGCACCGACACCTGTTTTGGTTTTAGGAGGTCTCTGACCAGAGATGACAACTCCTTGGCCTTCTCCTCCGGGAGAAACACCTTCTTTTGTTCTGTGTCCAGAATCATACCCAGGAACAGCAGACGCGTCGTAGGAACAAGCTGCGACTTCGGGATATTCAGAATCCAGCCGTGCTGTTGTAGTACTTCCTGAGATAGTGCTACTCCGAGCAACAACTGCTCCCTGGACCTTGCCTTTATAAGGAGATCGTCCAAGTACGGGATAATTATAACTCCCTTCTTTCGAAGGAGTATCATCATTTCGGCCATTACTTTGGTAAATACCCTCGGTGCCGTGGACAGACCAAACGGCAACGTCTGGAATTGGTAATGGCAGTCCTGTACCACAAAACGGAGGTACACCTGGTGAGGTGGGTAAATGGGGACATGTAGGTAAGCATCCTTGATGTCCAGTGATACCATGTAATCCCCCTCTTCCAGGCTTGCAATAACCGCCCTGAGCGATTCCATTTTGAACTTGAACTATCTTATATAAGTGTTCAAGGATTTCAAATTTAGAATGGGTCTCACCGAACCGTCTGGTTTCGGTACCACAAACATTGTGGAATAGTAACCCCGTCCCTGTTGAAGGAGGGGAACTTTTATTATCACCTGCTGGAGGTACAGCTTGTGAATTGCCGCTAGTACTACCTCCCTGTCCTGGGGAGTAGCTGGCAAGGCTGATTTGAGGTAACGGCGAGGGGGAGACGTCTCGAATTCCAGCTTGTATCCTTGAGATACCACTTGTAGAACCCAGAGATCCACCTGTGAGCAAACCCACTGGTCGCTGAAGTTCCGGAGACGGGCCCCCACCGCACATGGCTCCACATGTGGAGCCCCAGCGTCATGCGTTGGACTTAGTGGAAGCAGGGGAGGATTTTTGTTCTTGGGAACTGGCTGTATGGTGCAGCTTTTTCCCTCTACCCCTGCCTCTGGGCAGAAAGGACGCGCCTCTAACCCGCTTGCCTTTCTGAGGCCGAAAGGACTGTACTTGATAATACGGTGCTTTCTTAGGCTGTGAGGGAACCTGAGGTAAAAAAGTCGACTTCCCAGCTGTTGCTGTGGATACAAGGTCCGAAAGACCGTCCCCAAACAATTCCTCACCCTTATAAGGCAAAATTTCCATGTGCCTTTTAGAATCAGCATCACCCGTCCACTGCCGAGTCCATAATACTCTCCTGGCAGAAATGGACATCGCATTAATTCTAGATGCCAGCCGGCAAATGTCCCTCTGTGCATCTCTCATATATAAGACTACGTCTTTAATATGCTCTATGGTTAGCAATATAGTGTCCCTGTCAAGGGAATCAATGTTATCAGACAGGGAATCAGACCACGCTGCTGCAGCACTGCACATCCATGCTGAAGCAATAGCAGGTCTCCGTATAGTACCTGAGTGTGTATACACAGACTTCAGGATAGCCTCCTGCTTTCTATCTGCAGGCTCCTTTAAGGCGGCCGTATCCTGAGACGGCAGTGCCACCTTTTTTGATAAGCGTGTGAGCGCTTTGTCCACCTTAGGGGATGTCTCCCAGCGTAACCTATCCGTTGGCGGGAAAGGGTACGCCATTAGTAACCGCTTAGAAATTACTAGTTTCTTATCTGGGGAACCCCACGCTTCTTCACACAATTCGTTTAACTCATCAGATGGGGGAAAAGTCACTGGCTGCTTTTTCTCCCCAAACATAATACCCTTTTTTGTGGTAACCGGGTTAATGTCAGAAATGTGCAACACATTTTTCATCGCCGTAATCTTGCATCGGATGGCCCTAGTGGATTGTATATTTGTCTCATCCTCGTCGACACTGGAGTCAGACTCCGTGTCGACATCTGTGTCAGCCATCTGAGGTAGCGGGCGTTTTTGAGACCCTGACGGCCTCTGAGATGCCTGGGCAGGCGCGGGCTGAGATGCCGGCTGTCCCAAAGCTGCGTCATCGAACCTTTTATGCAAGGAGTTGACACTGTCGGTTAATACCTTCCACATATCCATCCACTCAGGTGTCGGCCCCGCAGGGGGCGACATCACACTTATCGGCACCTGCTCCGCCTCCACGTAAGCGTCCTCATCAAACATGTCGACACAGCCGTACCGACACACCGCACACACACACACAGGGAATGCTCTGACTGAGGACAGGACCCCACAAAGTCCTTTGGGGAGACAGAGAGAGAGTATGCCAGCACACACCACAGCGCTATATAATCAGGGATTTACACTAACAAAAGCGATTTTACCTATAGCTGCTTTTATATATAGTTTTGCGCCTAAATTTAGTGCCCCCCCCCTCTCTTTTTTACCCTTGATGTCTGGAAACTGCAGGGGAGAGCCTGGGGAGCTGTCTTCCAGCGGAGCTGTGAAGAGAAAATGGCGCCGGTGTGCTGAGGAAGATAGCCCCGCCCCCTTCTCGGCGGGCTTCTCCCGCTTTTTTATCTGTATAATGGCGGGGGATTATGCACATATACAGCTTAAAAGCTGTATTATGTGTCAATTTGCCATGTAAGGTACTCTAATTGCTGCCCAGGGCGCCCCCCCCCCAGCGCCCTGCACCCATCAGTGACCGGAGTATGTGGTGTGCATAGGGAGCAATGGCGCACAGCTGCAGTGCTGTGCGCTACCTTAATGAAGACCGAAGTCTTCAGCCGCCGATTTCCTCCGGTTTCTTCCGTCTTCTGGCTCTGCAAGGGGGACGGCGGCACGGCTCCGGGAACGGACGATTGAGGTCGGGCCCTGTGTTCGATCCCTCTGGAGCTAATGGTGTCCAGTAGCCTAGAAGCACAAGCTAGCTGCAAGCAGGTAGGTTTGCTTCTCTCCCCTAAGT